>NC_091983.1:12300945-12480021 GCF_044704955.1 Pristiophorus japonicus
GTTGGAGGGGGGGGGGTGATGGTTGGAGGGGGGGGGTGATGGTTGGAGGGGGGGGGGTGATGGTTGGAGGGGGGGGGTGATGGTTGGAGGGGGGGGGGGTGATGGTTGGAGGGGGGGTGATGGTTGGAGGGGGGGGATGACGGTTGGAGGGGGGGGGGGTGACGGTTGGGGGGGGGGTGACGGTTGGAGGGGGGTTGGGTGACGGTTGGGGGGGGGGGTGGGTGACGGTTGGGGGGGGGTTGGGTGACGGTTGGGGGGGGGTGGTTGATGGTTGGGGGGGGTGGGTGATGGTTGGGGGGGGGTGGGTGACGGTTGGGGGGGGGTGTGGGTGATGGTTGGGGGGGGGTGGGTGATGGTTGGAGGGGGGGTGGGTGATGGTTGGGGGGGGGTGGGTGATGGTTGGAGGGGGGGTGGGTGATGGTTGGGGGGTGGGTGACGGTTGGGGGGGGGTGGGTGATGGTTGGGGGGGGGTGGGTGATGGTTGGGGGGGGGTGGGTGATGGTTGGGGGGTGGGTGGGTGATGGTTGGGGGGGGGGATGGTTGGATGGGGGGGTGGGTGATGGTTGGGGGGGGGTGGGTGATGGTTGGGGGGGGGTGGGTGACGGTTGGGGGGGGGGGTGGGTGATGGTTGGGGGGGGGGTGGGTGATGGTTGGAGGGGGGGGTGGGTGATGGTTGGGGGGGGGTGGGTGACGGTTGGGGGGGGGTGTGGGTGATGGTTGGGGGGGGGTGGGTGATGGTTGGAGGGGGGGGTGGGTGATGGTTGGGGGGGGGTGGGTGACGGTTGGGGGGGGGTGTGGGTGATGGTTGGGGGGGGGTGGGTGATGGTTGGAGGGGGGGTGGGTGATGGTTGGGGGGTGGGTGACGGTTGGGGGGGGGGTGGGTGATGGTTGGGGGGGGGTGGGTGATGGTTGGGGGGGGGTGGGTGATGGTTGGGGGGTGGGTGGGTGATGGTTGGGGGGGGGGATGGTTGGATGGGGGGGTGGGTGATGGTTGGGGGGTGGGTGGGTGATGGTTGGGGAGGGGGATGGTGGTTGGGGGGGGGGTGGGTGATGGTTGGGGGGGGGTGGGTGACGGTTGGGGGGGGGGGTGGGTGATGGTTGGGGGGGGGGTGGGTGATGGTTGGGGGGGGGTGGGTGATGGTTGGGGGGGGGTGGGTGACGGTTGGGGGGGGGGAGATGGTTGGGGGGGGTGGGTGACGGTTGGGGGGGGGGTGATGGTTGGGGGGGGGTGGGTGATGGTTGGGGGGGGGTGGGTGATGGTTGGGGGGGTGGGTGATGGTTGTGGGGGGGGTGGGTGATGGTTGGGGGGGGGGGGTGGGTGATGGGTTGGGGGGGGGGGTGGGTGATGGTTGGGGGGGGGTGGGGTGATGGTTGGGGGGGGGTGGGTGATGGTTGGAGGGGGGTGGTGATGGTTGGGGGGGGGTGGGTGATGTTGGGGGTGGGGGGGGTGGGTGATGGTTGGGGGGGGGGTGGGTGATGGTTGTGGGGACAATTTGAGGGAGGGTTGGAGTGACAATTGATGATGATGGATGGAGAGGAATAAAGATATATGGCTTTCGATGTGAGGACTAAGGGACGAAGGTTTCTTTCTCTCTGTGCAGTTATTCCCATGGCCTGGAAGGGCGGTGGAAGCAGATACAATTGTAACTTTCAAAAAGGCATTTGGATAAATATTTGAAAAATAAAAATTTGCTGGGCTATGAAGAAAGAGCGGGGGGAGTGGGATTAAATTGGATCGCTCTTTCAAAGAGCTGGCACAGGCACGATGGGCCGAATGGCCTCCTCCTGTGCTGTGTGAGTCAAAATCATCACAAACTTATGACTCACATCGATTCAGCTTTCTTCTCAGAAAAGATTCGGATGAGAAATTGAGCCTCCTCATCGGGTTGAAAAGTAGTCGGAACAATAACGTAGTCTCCTGGTGGAAGTTTAAATCTTTCGCTATTTTCCCTTATGTTAATGTACGTCTTACTCTTTGCTTGCGAAGCATTAAATCGGAAGAATTCTTTCGGCAGATGGTCAATGCCACTTTCAGCCTGAAAAACATATTCCTGCTTTCAGTCTCATAATAGCAAAACTCCAAACTCCTCATTGTAGAGCGCACAAACCTGAAACAATCAGAGAAAAACACATGTAGCCCATTGAAGCCCCCCCTCCAGTCCCCCAACTTTCTCATTGAAGCCCCCCCCTCCAGTCCCCCAACTCTCCCATAGAAGCCCATCCTCCAGTCCCCCAACTCTCCCATTGAAGCCCATCCTCCAGTCCCCCAACTCTCCCATTGAAGCCCATCCTCCAGTCCCCCAACTCTCCCATTGAAGCCCACTCTCCAGTCCCCTAACTCTCCCATTGAAGCCCACCCTCCAGTCCCCCAACTCTCCCATTGAAGCCCACCCTCCAGTCCCCCAACTCTCCCATTGAAGCCCACCCTCCAGTCCCCCAACTCTCCCATTGAAGCCCACCCTCCAGTCCCCCAACTCTCCCATTGAAGCCCACCCTCCAATCCTCCAACTCTCCCATTGAAGCCCACCCTCCAGTCCCCCAACTCTCCCATTGAAGCCCACCCTCCAATCCCCCAACTCTCCCATTGAAGCCCACCCTCCAATCCCCCAACTCTCCCATTGAAGCCCACCCTCCAATCCCCAAACTCTCCCATTGAAGACCCCCCTCCAGTCCCCCAACTCTCCCAATGAAACCCATCCTTTCACTTCCCTAACATCCCTATTGAAGCTGATACAGGAGTCAGCTGTGGCTCAGTGGTTCGCACTCTTGCCTCGGAGTCAGAAGGTTGTGGGTTTAATTCTCACTCCAGACCCTCTCCGACTCCCTCCCTTACTTTCTGTTACTCCACTCTTCAATTTTCAGTAAAAACTTCTGCCATTTAACTCAGTGAGGAACAGCACAATAATTGAGCAGTAATTTAAAATTTCTGAATTCCACGACTTGGTAATTACAAACTCAAATGAATGCAGGAAACGCACCTTGTAAACAGCGAACCCAATGGTCAGCATCGCAGCTCCTTCTTTCCGCAGTTTGCGTCTGTTTTTTTGCATGAGAGCCACCATAAACGTGCATTCCTTTTTGCCGTAGTCCTGCTCCTCGTCCGCCTCCAACAGCTTTAACTTATACTGCGGATTGACCCAGAAAGTTTCTGCACACAGAACAGTCCCAACACACAATCCTCGTTAACAAGATAGAACACTTAACTTCCAGCAAACTTCATTATTCTGTGGGAGTCAATTAATTTTCCAAACGAATGCGCACTCTAATTAATACAAGAGGTGACCCCTTCAATTTTAGTGCTCCTTCCGGCTTATGGTAAACGTTCATTTCTATAGCGCCTTTCACAACCTCAGGACGTTCCAAAGCACTTCACAGCCAATGAAGTTTTTTTGCAAAATAGTCACTGTTGCAATCATAGAAAATTACGACACAGAAGGAGGCCATTCGGCCCATCATGTCTGTGTCGGTTGAAAAAGAGCTACCCAGCCTAATCCCACTTTCCGGCACTTGGTCTGTAGCCCTGTAGGTTATGATACTTCAAGTGTATATCCAAGTATTTTTAAATGTGAAGAGGGTTTCTGCCTCTACCACCCTTTCAGGCAGTGAGTTCCAGACCCCCACCACCCTCTGGGTGAAGATTCTTTTCCTCATCTCCCCTCCAATCCTTCTACCAACTACTTTAAATCTATGGCCCCCCTGTTTGTTGACCCCTCTGCTAAGGGAAATAGGTCCTTCCTATCCACTCTATCTAGGCCCCTCATAACTTTATACACCTCGATCAGGTCTCCCCTCAGTCTCCTCTGTTCCAATCTCCCCAGCCTATCCAATCTTTCCTCATGGCTAAAATTTTCCCATTCTGGCAACATCCTCCTAAATCTCCTCTGTACCTTCTCCAGTGCAATCACATCTTTCCTGTGATGTGGCGACCAGAACTGTATGCAGTCATCATCATCACAGGCGGTCCCTCAAACGAGGATGACTTGCTTCCACGAGTTCACAGATGTTTCAACGAAGGACCCGATGTTCCAGTCCTGAACTCCAGTTGAGGGGGTGGAAGATGCCTGTGCGTGGATTTTTTTTAACGTGTGGTGACCGTTGCACACCAGCCACCACACGGGCTTGACAGAGCTAGGTCTTGGTCCAGTGGCAAGGGTTAACCAGGACGACTGGAGACCTGCTCTGCTGCACAGACCGAGCGCGCGCACACATAGCAGTGTGGGCTGGGCCCGTGCTGCCCCTGGGCCTAACTCAAGCTGTGACCTAACTAGTGCTTTATACAGTTCTGTGTTACCTCCCGCTGGAAGGACTGGGTCATAGAAACATAGAAACATAGAAAATAGGTGCAGGAGTACCATTCGGCCCTTCTAGCCTGCACCGCCATTCAATGAGTTCATGGCTGAACATGCAACTTCAGTACCCCATTCCTGCTTTCTCACCATACCCCTTGATTCCCCTAGTAGTAAGGACTTCATCTAACTCCTTTTTGAATATATTTAGTGAATTGGCCTCAACAACTTTCTGTAGTAGAGAATTCCACAGGTTCACCACTCTCTGGGTGAAGAAATTCCTCCTCATCTCGGTCCTAAATGGCTTCCCCCTTATCCTTAGACTGTGTCCCCTGGTTCTGGACTTCCCCAACATTGGGAACATTCTTCCTGCATCTAACCTGTCTAAACCCTTCAGAATTTTAAACATTTCTATGAGGTCCCCTCTCATTCTTCTGAACTCCAGTGAATACAAGCCCAGTTGATCCAGTCTTTCTTGATATGTCAGTCCCGCCATCCCGGGAATCAGTCTGGTGAACCTTCGCTGCACTCCCTCAATAGCAAGAATGTCCTTCCTCAGGTTAGGAGACCAAAACTGTACACAATACTCCAGGTGTGGCCTCACCAAGGCCCTGTACAATTGTAGCAACACCTCCCTGCCCTTGTACTCAAATCCCCTCGCTATGAAGGCCAACATGCCATTTGCTTTCTTAACCGCCTGCTGTACCTGCATGCCAACCTTCAATGACTGATGTACCATGACACCCAGGTCTCTTTGCACCTCCCCTTTTCCTAATCTGTCACCATTCAGATAATAGTCTGTCTCTCTGTTTTTACCACCAAAGTGGATAACCTCACATTTATCCACATTATACTTCATCTGCCACGCATTTGCCCACTCACCTAACCTATCCAAGTCGCTCTGCAGCCTCATAGCATCCTCCTCGCAGCTCACACTGCCACCCAACTTAGTGTCATCCGCAAATTTGGAGATACTACATTTAATCCCCTCGTCTAAATCATTAATGTACAATGTAAACAGCTGGGGCTCCAGCACAGAACCTTGCGGTACCCCACTAGTCACTGCCTGCCATTCTGAAAAGTCATCAATCAGCACACTTAAAAAGGAAAAACTTCAACGCGCTCAACCTCGTCCCATTCTTGTATTAATGTAGATATGTTTTTACATTGTTCCAATACAGAATTAAGATAGAACAGAGAAAGTAGGCAGAGTTGGTTTGAACCAGCAGTTGTCAAACCGAGTCCTGCCAACCCCTGGGGAACTGTGGAGATTTTCCAGATAATTTCAAGCCTGCTGCTCTTTATAAAACCAACCCCGATTTAGTTCTTATTCTCAAAGGCTGGGCCCGCCTCCTCACAGAGGCCCACAGCTCTCACTCACTCTGCAACCAGCGCTCTCCCTGCCGCTCGAGCCGATTGCTTTCCCTGGCGACCCCGGGCCATTGCCCCCAACACGTGATCAGAGCGCTCGCGGGGCCCTTCAAACACGCGCCTGAACCTGTTCGCACAGACCCGTACAGTCCCGCGGTGCGGCTGTTACAGATCGTGCCACAGTGGGACAGCGAGGGGGCGAGTCACGTTTCCGGCATCGTCCCAACACGTGCGCCCGAGACCCTCACTCACCTTGGCCAGCCTGCTGACCGCTTTAAGCATTGTCCAGCTGTTTCTGGGACATATATCCGATGTAATCTCTGTCGTCTCCTCCAGCCCCCCTGAGATATCTGCGCTCCTCTAATTCTGCCTTCCTGAGCATCCCTGATTATAATCGCCCCACCATCGGTGGCCGGGCCTTCTGTTGCCTGGGCCCCCAGTTCTGGAAACCCCCTCTCTACCTCTCGTTCCTCTGTCAAGACACTCCTTAAAACCTACCTCTTTGAGCAACCTTTTTGGTCACCTGCCCTAACTTCTCCTTATGTGTCAATTTTTTAAAATCTCACAGCACTTCTGTGAAGGGCCTCGAGACGTTTCACTAGGTTAAAGGTGCTATGTAATTACAAGTTGTTGTTATAATTTAGGTGAGAAGGGGGGAGGGAGAGGGGGCTCTGTGATTACTAATCCATTTGAAAAGGAGTTCTTCAATCAAAAAAGTTTGGGAACCACTGGTTTAAGTTCCTGCTGATCTTGTCATTGAGGCCAATTCACTAAATATATTCAAAAGGGAGTTAGATGAAGTCCTTACTACTCGGGGGATCAAGGGGTATGGCGAGAAAGCAGGAAGGGGGTACTGAAGTTTCATGTTCAGCCATGAACTCATTGAATGGCGGTGCAGGCTAGAAGGGCCGAATGGTCTGCTCCTGCACCTATTTTCTATGTTTCTATGTTTCTATAACATTGAAGAAGGACGAAACTCGAGACAATGAAACAGGATATTGACCAGGATTTGCCCCGATGTTTGTGTGTTCGACAATCTAGAGGGTTGAAATTGCCCCCTTTTGGCGATACAGTGCGGTCCCCGCGGGATTGTGCGGGCGTTAGCGGAGACGCTGACACAGTAGCGCCGTGCCCCGCTGATAGCGCCCCGGGACGTCACACAACCGCCAATGTTGTAATCGCCGTGCCCGATGACCCCTTTGCACCCCGCGGTGGAGCTGGGAGTGGTGTTCAGTGCCAGTCTCACGGATGACGAACCGTGGGGCGGAAGTCGAAGGGGAGATTGGGGAGCGCTCATCGCCACTAACCTTGCCGGCTCACCGGTCGGCCCGACTTCTTCTTCTGTTGCGTGGTCCGGGCGGCCATTGTGCCGCCCTGGTGGGTCAGCGGAGGCCATCGGAGGCCCGGCAGAGCGCGCAGCGGCCCTGCCCTCTAAGCGGGGCGTTGAACCGCGTCAGCGCTACTTGGGTGCTGCCGATCACGCTCCAGCATCGCCCCGGAACTTGCCCCAAGAGGAGGTGGAACGCGCGAGATTGCGCCCACTTCCTCTGAGGGGCGAGTAACCCCAATTTCGCAGCCGGGCGCAAGAAATGGATGAGGTTCGCTGAGGAATTTCTCTCCCCCAAGGGTCTTAAGCTGCCCAAGAAAGATAAAGTTAGTTAATGATAAACAGTATAAATAAAGCTAGGGCCCAGAAGAGGCGAGGGCCCAGGGGCAACACGGGCCCAGCCCACACTGTGATATGTGTGCGCACTAGGTCCGTGCAGCAGAGCAGGTCTCCAGTCGTCCTGGTTAACCCTTGCCACTGGATAAAGGCCTAGCTCTGACAAGCCCGTGTGGTGGCTGGTGTGCAACGGTCACCCCACGTTAAAAAATCCACGCACAGGCATCTTCCACCCCCTCAACTGGAGTTCAGGACTAGAACATCGGGTCCTTCATTGAAACATCTGTGAACTCTTGTGGAAGCCAGTCATCCTCGTTCGAGGGACCGCCTGTGATGAAATAAGGCTAACCAAGCTTCACTAAGCTGGAACTTTAGCTACCTTCGAGGAGGGGCACCGTGAATGACCTGGACAGACCAATTGCTCACAATTCCCGGGGAGTTCTTTACACGTGGGTTTTCAGGAAGTAGGATTGCATGTGCTGCTCTGTATGTAGTCTTAAGATCAAGGTTTTGAAACAATAATAGCCTTCACAAATCTGCTGTTAAAAGGATAAGGAGTATCCTAACAATTGTTAGCGGAGCCTAGGTGCACTGATACAGACACTGAGGCTGTTCCACCCTCATCCACAATGTTGATACCCTTCACAATGAGGAGCACAGAGATCACCAAACATTTCCAATTGGTGGTGAGGAACCTTTAATGTCTGGGATGTGGCACTCGCTAACACATGGGGCCCAAGTTTGCACATGGTTTGCGCCTGATTTTTAGGAGCAACTGGTGGAGAACGGACTATCTTAGAAATCGCAATTCTCCACATTTTTTTTTCTGCAGTTCTAGTCAGGTAGAACAGTTCTACTTTGGAACAGAATTTTTTCTTCAAAAGGGGGCGTGTCCGGCCACTGACGCCTGATTTGAAAGTTTCCACAGTGAAAACGTACTCCAAACTAAAGTAGAATGGAGCAAGTGAAGATTTTTGTAGAACTGAAAAAACCTGTTCTACACATTAAAAAATCAGGCGCAGGTTACAAATTAGGTGTCCAGAATGAGGTGGGGGGGGGAGGGGGGGGGAAGGGAACTCATTAAATTCTACAATAAATCCTTATTTATACTTCTACAAATATTATACAAATAAATACAACCTGAATAAACATTTATAAGCAAAGAAAAGATTAAATAAACCATCTTCCTACCTGTGTGAAAGTGCTTCAGGCACGGAGAATGCTGCAGTCAGCCTGAGGCGCCCGTTCTTTCCCGCGGGGGGGGGAGGAGGAGGCGCCCGTTCTTTCCCGCGGGGGGGGGGGGGGGGGGGGGGAGGAGACAGTGAGAAGGCTGCAAGTGCTGATGTGCTGATGGCAATGTGCTTTTATTAAAAAAAATTTCAAAAATTAAACAGCTAGAAAGAACTACAAAAATGGCCGAGTGCCAATGTTTCCTTCACACTGCGCATGTGCGAACGCTCCAATGCGCACGCGCAGCATTGCCGGCAGGAAAAAAACTAATTTAAATAGTACCCGCCCCCCTCCCACTTACAAAATCGGCGCGAGTGTAGGCTCCGACCCCCTGGGCACCGCGCCAGGCAGACAAGGAGCTGCAGGGCGCTCCAGAATCGCGAGGTTTTTTTTAATCGCCCGTTTTTTATCGTGTGGAAACTTGGGCCCATGGAGTGGTTGAGGTGAATAGCATAGATGCATTTAAGGGGCAGCTAGATCATAGAATGATATAGTACGGGAGGAGGCCATTCAGCCCTCTTTGCTTTGGAGGCAGTTCAGAGAAGGTTCACTAGGTTGATTCCGGAGATGAGGGGGTTGACTTATGAGGAAAGGTTGAGTAGGTTGGGCCTCTACTCATTGGAATTCAGAAGAATGAGAGGTGCTCTAATCGAAACGCATAAGATTATGAGGGGGCTTGACAGGATGGATGCAGAGAGGATGTTTCCACTGATGGGGGAGACTAGAACTAGGGGGCATGATCTTAGAATAAGGGGCCGCCCATTTAAAACTGAGATGAAGAGAAATTTCTTCTCTCAGAGGGCGGTAAATCTGTTGAATTCGCTGCCTCAGAGAGCTGTGGAAGCTGGGACATTGAATAAATTTAAGACAGAAATAGACGGTTTCTTAACGATAAGGGGATAAGGGGTTATGGGGAGCGGGCAGGGAAGTGGACCTGAGTCCATGATCAGATCAGCCATGATCGTATTGAATGGCGGAGCAGGCTCGAGGGGCCGTATGGCCTACTGCTGCTCTCATTTGTTATGTTCTTAAAGAGCAATCCAATTAATCCCACTCTCCTGCTCTTTCCCCGCAGCCCTGTAATTTTTTTCCCCCTGCAAGGATTTATCTAATTCCCTTTTGAAAGTTACTACTGAATCTGCTCCCATCGCCCATTCCAGACTGTGCGTTCCAGATCACAACTCGTTGTGTAAAGAAAATGTTTCCTCACATCACCACTGATTAATTTGCCAATCCCGTTAAATGCGCGTCCTCTGTGACCTAGATAAGCACATTGAGGGAGAAAGGAATAGGAGGATATGGTGATAGGGCGCGATGAAAGAGGGGTGGGAGGAGGTTTGAGTGGAACATGAACACCGGCACGGACCAGTTGGACCGAATCGTCTGTTTCTGTGCTGTACAGTCGACGTAATTCAACAATTGGCGGCTCACCGCCACCAACTCAAGAGACAATTCGGAACGGGCACTAAATGCTGGCCTTGTCAGCAATTCCCACATCCCACGAAGGAAAAAAAAAGATGTCTTTCTTCATCGAAGTACCTTGGAAATTTCTGCAACCACCTGCTGTGCAACCTTTGCTCCAAACCCCTTCAAACGTGGTCACTTCCCACTTGTGAACAGCATCCTCATCCAGGGAATCCGGCGTAAGGTTACAGACTTCGACTTTGTCGTAATGCCTCTTGAAATCATCAAACGCCATCCTGCGGAAAACCGAAGGAAATGTATATACACGGCCTGAAAGGGCGGCGGAAGCAGATTCAATAGTAACTTTCAAAAGGGGATTTGAATAAATACTTGAAAGGGGAACATTTGCAGAGCTCTGGGGAAAGAGCAGGGCGGGCGGGGGGGTGGGGGGGGCGCGGGAAGTGGGACGGATTGGATCGCTCTCTCAAAGAGCCGGCACCGGCAACGATGGGCCGAATGGCCTCCCCCTGTGCCGTATGATTCCGTGAGATCACGGCTGCAGCGGAAAAAGAAAGCACATTGAAACAATGGGAATATGGGAAGAGAACTAGTTTCAACTCTCATCGGTGGTGTCATTCTTGCATAATGAAGTTAGCAATATTATCTCAATGCTGTGAAGAAAACACACATCAAGGTATAGGTGGCTTGCAGCGCGATGCAAGACGATATTTTGATCACGCACCTTGTAAGGACCAATGCAAAATGCACACAGAGCAGAATGAGGCTGTTCATCCCATCGTGCCGGTGTTGGCTCTTCGATGGAGCTCTCTGCTCTAATCCAGTATTCCCCGAGAAGAATGGACTTGCTCTCCCCAAAGGCTGTGGCATTCTTTGGGATTCTCATGCGCAAATGGGCGGCGCCAATAATACCGATGCTGAGGAACCATTCTCCTCGTGTCCCATATGGCGACTTCACCCCGTCCCCTTATTCCTACAGCCTTCCCTCCGATTCCCTACTGACCGACATTACAGTCTCTGCCTCAACAGTTAGCACTGGTCAAGCATTCCCTGTTCTCAACTCTGCGCCCCTCTAACTCTGGCCTCTTGCACAGCCCCGATTTCCATCGCCCCACCATTGGCAGCTGCCGAGTTTGGAATTCCCTTCCTAAACCTCTCCGCCTCTCTACCTCTCTCCTTTAAGCCGTTCCTTAAAGACCAAGCTTTGGGTCACCTTGTCCTCATTTCCCCTTATGTGGCTCGGTGTCAAATTCTGTCTGATTACGCTCCTGTGAAGCGCCTCGGATGTTCTACTACGTGAAAGGCGCTATATAACTGCACGTTGTTGTTGTTGTTATTCTCTTGGCCCACCATGTGAAACTATTCTTTGAGCTTATTCCTCCAGCTATACTCCTCAGTCTATGCTCCCTTCTTATCAATTCTCCAACCAATGGGAACAATATTTCACTATTTATCATCAGAAAAGCTTTCAGAATTCTGAAAATCTATACTGGATCCTCCCTTAACTGTGTCTATTCTACTCTCTTTCCTGCTATCAGCCCAGTGAACTCTGTTGGCCCCTTTCCATGGCCCCAACATCCTTCCTGTAATGAGGTGGTCAGAAACCCAACCGAGGCCAAAATGGTATCTTGTCCATAAGTAACATCCCTTCACTTGAACAATCCACAAGTGTCAACAAAACCACGAGATCGAATTAATTCCTGAAGTCCACGCTCACACGTCTACAGATTCTAGCCCGACACATTGAATTTCTTTCTCCCTTTGGGAGATGTGGCCCAAAGACTTACATTTCTATAGCGCCTTTTACAACCTCAGGATGCCCCAAAGCGCTTCACAGCCAATGAAGTACTCTTTGCGATGTGACCCAATACCTACGGAGAACCTAGGCTAGAATCTGCAGAAGTATAAGCTTTGTGAACTTAAAGAATTAATTGTGTAATGTGGGAAACGCGGCAGCCAATTTGCACACAGCAAGCTCCCACAAATAGCAATGTGATAATGACCAAATAATCTGTTTTAATGATGTTGATTGAGGGATAAATACTGGCCCCAGGACACCAGTCCCCTGATCTTTTTCAAAATAGTGCCATGGGATCTTGTACCATCCACCTGAGAGAGCAGATGGGACCTCGATTTAACATCTCATCAGAAAGACGGCACCTCCGACAGTGCAGCGCTCCCTCAGCACTGCACTGGGTGTGTCAGCCTGGATTATGTGCTCAAGTTTCTGGAGTGGGACTTGAACCCACGACCTTCTAACCCAGAGGCAAGAGTGCTACCCACTGAGCCATGGAAAGAGGGTGCAGGCTTCCATCCACCATGGACCTGTGCCCAATGCCAGCTGAATCTGAGGTGGGATTCCAGGCCATTGCAGGGGTGGGGTCAGAGTTCAACTGTCGTAGGCCTCAGAGGCCTGCCGTAACTAGGGTCAACGGGCACACCTCCGTGTTGCCTGACCAAGCTACATGCTCCTTAAAAGAATTAGGGAGGCCAGACTCTCTCGAAGTGGTTGCACAGGCCCAGATTCAACCACCTCCACCCACCCGCGCCCCCCCCAAAAAAATTCCAGGGGGCTCCCACATTCATCAAAACCACACAGGACCCCTGGGCCAAAGTGGCGACCTCTGTGTTCAACGTTCACAGGAAAGAAATTGCAACAAATGTGTTGGGGGTCATGTATCCCCAATTGGCATATCATTGGCATTTGCCTACACACATAAGAGGGTCTGCCTTCCATTATCAGACACTGGGAAATGGGAAAAGGCCACAAGGTGTGAGGATATGGGAAACTAATCCCGCTAACACATCCCCGTAACACATTGCTTCACTCGCCCACCCCAGATCCACCTAAAAGGGTCTTAAGTTGTAGCTGATTGCCAATGAAGTCCCGTGAACTACGGTATTGACCTAAATATCACATGGGGCAGAACAGCTTCTTCGACATGGCTTAGGAAGTTCGAACTGCTGCTTTATTCATGAGTTATACGTTACCAGAACTCGCCATCATCTTTGGAGATCATGTTTAGCCTTCGATAATCGACCGCGTCGACTGTCTTCCATTCGGGAGAGCTGCAAGGCAGGGAAAGGACGTTAGCTGCTGTCACACTTTATGCTCTAACCATCCTGAGAGCTGGATTGTGGGGTGGTGGAGCTGTAGCTGTGCCCAATCTGGGGCACAGGCGCAGCTGAGCACCTGAGGCAAGACCTGGGAGGTCCTGGGGTTATAGGAGAGGAGACAGGGACAGCGATGAAAAGGCTGCTGTGCTCCATTGGTTAGAGGGTGACCACACTTGATCAGCTCCGCTGAGCAGGGCCACATGGTTCGCATGCCAGACACGAGACTCCCAAAGCAAGTGCTCTACTCAGAACTCCTTCACAGCAAACGGGCCAAAGGTGGGCATGGAAACGTTACAGGGACACCCTCAAAGCCTCCCCTGATAAAGTGCGACATCCAGGGAGTCCCTGGCCAAAGACCGCCCTAAGTGGAGGAAATGCATCCGGGAGGGCGCTGAGCACCTCGAGTCTCATCGCCGAGAGCATGCAGAAATCAAGCAGCGGAAAGAGCGTGCGGCAAACCAGTCCCACCCACCCCTTCCCTCAACGACTGTCTGCCCCACCTGTGACAGGGACTGTGGTTCTCGTATTGGACTGTTCAGCCACCTAAGGGCTCATTTTAAGAGTGGAAGCAAGTCTTGCTCGATTCCGAGGGACTGTCTATGATGATGAGAGGATGTTGGGATTCACACTGCTTGCCCGATTAGGTCTCAGCTGCCACAACACTCGAGAAGCTCGACACCATTGGGACAGGGCGGCTCACAAGATCAACCCCCAAATCCTCAACCAGCAACTCAAGCAAACTTTGACAGCACCTTGCTCCCCTCTGACCTCTACCATCGAGAAGGACAAGAGCATCAATGTCATGGGAACACCACCACCTCAAAGGTTCCCCTCCAAGTCACACACCATCCTGACCGGACATATATCGGTGTTCCTTCATCGTCGCTGGGTCAGTCCTGGAACTCCCTCCCCAACAGCACTGTGGGAGCACCTTCACCACACGGACTGCAGCGGTTTAAAGAGAAGGCCCACGACCACCAGTGGTGGGGAGAGTCCAGAACACAGGGGGCACAACCTTAAAATTAGAGCTAGGCCGTTCAGGGGAGCAGATGTCAGGAAGCACTTCTTCACACAAAGGGTAGTGAAAACTTGGAACTATCTCCCCCAAAAAGCAGCTGAGGCTGAGGGTGTGGGGGTAGGGGCAAGGGGTGGGGCATCAATTGGAAATTTTAAAACTGAGATTGATAGCTTTTTGTTAGGCTTGTGTGAACAATGGTACAGACCGGTTGGGATGAATGGCCTGTTCTTGTGCTGTAAATTCTAAGTAAAGGATATCAAGGCAGTTAGATGGAGTTAACATACAGATCAGCCACGAACTTTCATTGCCAACATGTCCCAAGACATTTGAGATCGTGCCATAGCTCATCGCGGACTCATTTTGAAATGGCGGCATGTTAACGACTTCACATTACAGGCTCGAGGGACTGAAAGGCTGAACAACTCCTGTTCCTCTGTTCCCAATAAGGAATAGGCAATAAATGCGATCTTGCTGGCATTGCCCACATCCCGATAGCAAATAATAAAAGTTATGGCAGCTGTTTACATAGAGAAATTGAATGACAAAGGTTTACATTTCATAGAACCATAGATTGGTTACGGCCCGGAAGGAGGCCATTCGGCCCATCGAGCCCGTGCCGGCTCTCTGCCAGAGCACCTCAGCTAGTCCCACTCCCCCAACCTTTCCCCGTAGCCCGGCAATTTCTTTTTCCTTCAGGTACTTATCCAACTCCCTTTTTGAAAGCCATGATTGAGTCTGCCTTCACCACCCTTTCAGGCAGAGCATTCCCAATCCTAACCACTCCCTGCATAAACATTTTTTTTCTCATGTGGCCTTGGTTCTTTTACAAATCACCTTAAATCTGTGTCCTCTGGTTCTCGACCCTTCTGCCAGTGGGAACAGTTTCTATCTACTCTGTCCAGATCCCTCATGACTTTGAACATCTCTATCAAATCTCCTCTCAACCTTCTCTGCTCTAAGAAGAACAACCCCAGCTTCTCCAGTCTATCCACGTAACTGAAGTCCCTCATCCCTGGAATCATTCTCGTAAATCTTTTCTGTACCCTCTCTAAGGCCTTCCCATCCTTCCTAAAATGCAGTGTCCAGAATTGGACACAATACTCCAGTTGATGCCGAACCAGTGTTTTTTAAAGGTTCATCTTAACTTCCTTGCTTTTGTACTCTTATGGGAGAGGAATTCAGCTGCTTTGTACCTCCCGTGAGCGCCTGCAGGGGGCAGTAATGGGCTGCTAAGGGGTTACTTAATCGAGCGCGGTAAATTCAGCAACCCGAACTTCCTGCCGGTTTTGCGCTGGTGCTAACACTTAACGCCTCGGTCTCTAGTGCCCCATAGATCGTAACGTCATCAAGTGCACAGTGCCGGGTTAGCGCCTCGGATGTGATATTCGCTCCTGCTGTATCGCCGGGCGTCAACAACGGCAGCTGCAGAAGGCGACATCACCTCGGCTGGCCACTTGGGGAGCGATAATCAAAAGGCAGTAGTGGTCGGGTAGGCCAAACTTAATTCTTCGCACCAGTCTGGTGCCTGCTGAATGTTTCCGCCGGCTAACTGCTGTGCGATGCCTCAGCCCTCCACTCTCGGAGAGTGCCTGGGGCTGTTATGGAAGTCATGCAGGTCCCTTGGCCACACACAACTAAGAAGAAGAATGTTGCAAACCATCATGGGCCCTGCCCTTTAAGCGAGGGAAGGAACCTCTGATGCCAGGATCGCTGCACTGAACATTCTTCAGTGCTCTGCCACTACCGCCCTGCTCTCCCACCTTCGCGCTCGAAGGGAAGTGGTTAGCGTTTGATTTAACGCCCCACTTCCCTCTTGGAGCGCTACGGCTGAAATTCCCGGGATCAAAAAACGATTATCGCCTGGCGATACTTTCCTCACATTTCCAATGTTGGCAGCTAGAACAGAATTTCTAGCCTCACGCCTCGATTCACGGAGCCCAGGATCCTGTAAGCTTTTGGAGCGTGGGCAGATACAGCGGGAGCAGCGAGGTCGGGGCGAAGGAGCGGCGAGAGATTGTAGAGGGACGTGATCGGGGTCCAGGAGAGGCGTGAGTTCGGGGTCCAGGGGCAGGATGTACCAGCCCACACTGCGCTATGTGTGCGCACTAGGTCCGTGCAGCAGAGCTGGTCTCCAGTCGTCCTGGTTAACCCTTGCCACTGGACCCAGACCTAGCTCTGTCAAGCCCGTGTGGTGGCTGGTGTGCAACGGCCACCCCACGTTAAAAACATCCACGCACAGGCATCTTCCACCCTTGAGGATGTAGTTCGGGATCTGGAATATTAGGTCCTTCATTGAAACACCTGTGAACTCATCCTTTTTGGCGTGGAAGCAAGTCATCCTCGCTTCGAGGGACTGCCTCTGATAATGAAGCTTTGTTTAACCTTTTTCTCAACCTGCACTGCCACCTTCAACGATTTGTGCACACATACCACCGGGTCTCTCTGTTCATGCACCCACTTTAGGATTGTACCCTTTAGGGAATTCTAATGTTGTGATTTTTTTTCTTGTCCTCATTAACAACAGGAAATGAAGTTTGTGAACAGGAAGCACAGGGGGTAGAAATTGCTAGGGATGTCCCCGTTTCTCGGGTGTAAAACAGGTGCCAATCTAGCAGTGAAACAGCGAAACACATACGTCCAACCTGTGCAGACTATTCAATTCGTGGGGCCGATTGTTTAGGTGTCCTGGGCAGACGCCTAAAACAGGCGTTAAGCCCCTTAGTTACGTAAACTGTGCAAATGCCTGTTAAAGGAGCCGCTTTTCAAAATTAGTCAGCGATGAGCTGAGGCACAATCTAATGTTTTGGGACCTTATAGCATTTAAAAAATACTCAATCAGTCGCTGGTAACGGATATCAATAATTGCAACTTGAAGCCTTAGTGATAGAAATACAACATACAACACAGGACTGCCAGCAAATATTAGCTGAGGGTTTTGCCACTGTTATATTAGATTTTTTTTTGGCTTCATGTCCCTTTATGATTACATTGCTGGTCTCCACGTTATAACACAGATATAGAGGCACAGGAAAAAGATACAAAAAAGATTCACTGGGATGATACTGGAACTGTGAGGTTATACATACAGGTACAACGTCCTGAATCCGGCTGTCTGTAAACCGGAATTGTCCGAAAACCAGACATTTTTTAGGCGGCTAACATGGCGACATTGGGCGGCGAGGGACAAGGAAACCGGTAAAAAACGCAGCACCGGGAGGTCGTGGCCGGCGGGAATCGGTGGGCAGTGAGGATCGGCGGGAATCAGCGGGCGGCCAGGATCGGTGGGAATCAGCGGGAATCAGCGGGTGGCCAGGATCGGCGGGAATCAGCGGGAATCAGCGGGCAGCGAGGGTCGGCGGGAATCAGCGGGAATCAGCGGGTGGCCAGGATCGGTGGGAATCAGCGGGAATCAGCGGGTGGCCAGGATCGGCGGGAATCAGCGGGTGGCCAGGATCGGCGGGAATCAGCGGGTGGCCAGGATCGGTGGGAATCAGCGGGAATCAGCGGGCAGCGAGGGTCGGCGGGAATCAGCGGGAATCAGCGGGCAGCGAGGGTCGGCGGGAATCAGCGGGAATCAGCGGGTGGCCAGGATCGGCGGGAATCAGCGGGAATCAGCGGGCAGCGAGGGTCGGCGGGAATCAGCGGGAATCAGCGGGTGGCCAGGATCGGTGGGAATCAGCGGGTGGCCAGGATCGGTGGGAATCAGCGGGAATCAGCGGGTGGCCAGGATCGGCGGGAATCAGCGGGTGGCCAGGATCGGTGGGAATCAGCGGGAATCAGCGGGTGGCCAGGATCGGTGGGAATCAGAGGGAATCAGCGGGTGGCCAGGATCGGTGGGAATCAGCGGGAATCAGCGGGCAGCGAGGGTCGGCGTGAATCAGCGGGAATCAGCGGGTGGCCAGGATCGGCGGGAATCAGCGGGTGGCCAGGATCGGCGGGAATCAGCGGGAATCAGCGGGTGGCCAGGATCGGTGGGAATCAGCGGGAATCAGCGGGCAGCGAGGGTCGGCGGGAATCAGCGGGAATCAGTGGGTGGCCAGGATCGGTGGGAATCAGCGGGAATCAGCGGGCAGCGAGGGTCGGCGGGAATCAGCGGGAATCAGCGGGCAGCGAGGGTCGGCGGGAATCAGCGGGAATCAGCGGGTGGCCAGGATCGGTGGGAATCAGCGGGTGGCCAGGATCGGTGGGAATCAGCGGGTGGCCAGGATCGGTGGGAATCAGCGGGTGGCCAGGATCGGTGGGAATCAGCGGGTGGCCAGGATCGGTGGGAATCAGCGGGTGGCCAGGATTGCCGGGAATCAGCGGGAATCAGCGGGCGGCGAGGATCGGCGGGAATCAGCGGGTGGCCAGGATCGGTGGGAATCAGCGGGTGGCCAGGATTGCCGGGAATCAGCGGGAATCAGCGGGCGGCGAGGGTCGGTGGGAATCAGCGGGTGGCCAGGATCGGTGGGAATCAGCGGGTGGCCAGGATCGGTGGGAATCAGCGGGTGGCCAGGATCGGCGGGAATCAGCGGGAATCAGCGGGCAGCGAGGAGCGGAGGAGCGCCAACAGCGAGGTCCGAAATACGGCAAATTCCGAAAACCAGCACGGTGTCGGTCGAGAGGTCGCCGGTTTCAGATGTTGGGCCTGCATTAGGAAAGACTGAACAGGCTGGGCTCCTTTCTCTATAAAGAGCAGACTGAGGGTAAGTTTATAGAAGTCTTGAAGATTACGAAAGGGTTTGATAGGGTAGACATAGAGAAGATGGTTCCAATTGTGGGGGCCGTCAATAAGATAGTCACTAATAAATCCAATGGGGAATTCAGGAGAAACCTCTTTACCCAGAGAGTGGTGAGAATGTGGAACTCACCGACTGGTTGAGGCGATTAGCATCGATGTATTTAAGGGGAAGCTGGATAAGCACATGAGGGAGAAAGGGATAGAAGGATATGGGATTGGGGGTAGTGTGCTGATATGGATTGAGAACTGGTTGTCAGACAGGAAGCAAAGAGTGGGAGTAAATGGGTACTTTTCAGAATGGCAGGCAGTGACTAGTGGGGTACCGCAAGGTTCTGTGCTGGGGCCCCAGCTGTTTACATTGTACATTAATGATTTAGACGAGGAGATTAAATGTAGTATCTCCAAATTTGCGGATGACACTAAGTTGGGTGGCAGTGTGAGCTGCGAGGAGGATGCTAAGAGGCTGCAGAGCGACTTGGATAGGTTAGGTGAGTGGGCAAATGCATGGCAGATGAAGTATAATGTGGATAAATGTGAGGTTATCCACTTTGGTGGTAAAAACAGAGAGACAGACTATTATCTGAATGGTGACAGATTAGGAAAAGGGGAGGTGCAACGAGACCTGGGTGTCATGGTACATCAGTCATTGAAGGTTGGCATGCAGGTACAGCAGGCAGTTAAGAAAGCAAATGGCATGTTGGCCTTCATAGCGAGGGGATTTGAGTACAGGGGCAGGGAGGTGTTACTACAGTTATACAGGGCCTTGGTGAGGCCACACCTGGAGTATTGTGTACAGTTTTGGTCTCCTAACTCAAGGAAGGACATTCTTGCTATTGAGGGAGTGCAGCGAAGGTTCACCAGACTGATTCCTGGGATGGCGGGACTGACATATCAAGAAAGACTGGATCAACTGGGCTTGTATTCACTGGAGTTTAAAATTCTGATGGGTTTAGACAGGTTAGATGCAGGAAGAATGTTCCCAATGTTGGGGAAGTCCAGAACCAGGGGTCACAGTCTAAGGATAAAGGGTAAGCCATTTAGGACCGAGATGAGGAGAAACTTCTTCACCCAGAGAGTGGTGAACCTGTGGAATTCTCTACCACAGAAAGTTGTTGAGGCCAATTCACTAAATATATTCAAAAAGGAGTTAGATGTAGTCCTTACTACTAGGGGGAATCAAGGGGTATGGCGAGAAAGCAGGAATGGGGTACTGAAGTTGCATGTTCAGCCATGAACTCATTGAATGGCGGTGCAGGCTCGAAGGGCCGAATGGCCTACTCCTGCACCTATTTTCTATGATATGGTGATTGGGTGAGATGAAGAGGGGTAGGAGGAGGCTGGTGTGGAGCATAAACACCGGCACGGACCCATTGGTCTGAATGGCCTGTTTCTGTGGTGTACATCCGATGTAATCTTAAGTCTTGGTGATTGAAAGCACCAACAGATCGGTGATGTGTTGGAGTGTGCTGTAATGAGGAGCTCTGCTCTATGATTTCTCCATCACCTACTTGTCGCTCCATGGTCCGTTCCATTCTACTTGACCCCAGGGATTTCTTATACGGATCAGCTGCACTGGTCGGCCTCTGGAGTTCACCTTCAAAAGGAAATGTAACGTGAGCCAAACCAGCCAATCCAGATTTATATTCTGTCACAACATAAGAAAAAAAGGAAAAGAAAAGAAGAGAAGAGAAAAGAAAAGAAAGACTTAATCTAACACTGCCAGCAGGGAGCTGTGGTCAGAGAGAGCCCGGCTTGAAGGCTGATTCAAATGCACTGGACTCTCCGACTTCCCCCGCCCCATAAACCCAGACGGAGATTGGGTGGGGCTGTAACTCTCAGTGCAGATTCCTCGACCTGGGGTCCTATGCAGCCCCCTCCCCTGTGAACACAAGATGGCTGGGTTCACTCTCAATTCTTCATGGAGATTTTGAAATATATTTTTCTGCGCAAGCATTAGAAAAAGTGTTTTGAACTTTCCTACAATTCTCCATGTTCCATCTCTGGGTGCGAGCCATACAGTCCGGAGAGATCCCGGGTTAGATCTCTGGCTCCGCGGTCAGTTCATAGGTTCAGAAATTTACAGCACGGAAGGAGGCCATTTCGGCCCATCGTGTCCGCGCCGCTGACAAAGAGCTATCCAGCCTAATCCCACTTTCCAGCTCTTGGTCCGTAGCCCTGTAGGCCACGGTACTTTAAGTGAGGGATTCTGCCTCTACCACCCTTTCAGTCAGTGAGTTCCAGACACACACCACCCTCTGCGTGAAGTCATTTCCCCTCAAATCCCTTCTAAACCTTCTACCAACGACTTTAAATCTATGCCCTCTGGTTGCTGATCCTTCTGTTATGGAGAATAGGTCCTTCCTATCCACTCTATCTAGGCCCCTTATAATTTTATACACCTCAATCAGGTCTCCCCTCAGTCTCCTCTGTTCCAAAGAAAACAACCACAGCCTATCCAATCTGTCCTCATAGCTAAAATTCTCCTCTGTACCCTCTCTAGTGCAAACACATCCTTCCTGTAATGTGGTGACCAGAACTGCACACAGTACCCTAGATGTGACCTAACTAGTGTTTTATACAGTTCAAGCATAATAGCCCTGCTCTTGTATTCTATGCCTCGGCTAATAAAGGCAATTATTCCATATGCCTTTTTAACCACCTTATCTACCTGGCCTGCTACCTTCAGGGATCTGTGAACATGCACTCCAAGGTCCCTTTGTTCCTATACATTTCTCAGTGTCCTACCATTTAATGTGTATTCTCTTGCCTTGTTAACCCTCCCCAAATACATTACCTCACACGTCTCTGGATTGAATTCCAGTTGCCCACCTGACCAGTTCATTGATATCTTCCAGCAGTCCACAGCTTTCTTCTTCATTATCAACCACACAGCCAATTTTAGTATCATCTGCAAACTTCATAATCATATCTCCTACATTCATGTCTCAATCATTGATATATACCACAAAAAGCAAGGGACCCAGCACTGAGCCCTGCGGAACCCCACTGGAAACATCCTTCCAGTTACAAAAACACCCATCAACCATTACCCTTTGCTTCCTGCCCCTGAGCCTCTGGGTCTGAAGCCATATAGTCCAGGGAGGTCCCAGGTTCGATCTCTGGGTCTGAAGCCATATAGTCCAAGGAGGTCCCGGGTTAGATCTCTGGGTCTGAAGCCATATAGTCCAGGGAGGTCCCGGGTTAGATCTCTGGGTCTGAAGCCATATAGTCCAGGGAGGTCCCGGGTTAGATCTCTGGGTCTGAAGCCATATAGTCCAGGGAGGTCCCGGGTTAGATCTCTGGGTCTGAAGCCATATAGTCCAGGGAGGTCCCGGGTTAGATCTCTGGGTCTGAAGCCATATAGTCCAGGGAGGTCCCGGGTTAGATCTCTGGGTCTGAAGCCATATAGTCCAGGGAGGTCCCGGGTTAGATCTCTGGGTCTGAAGCCATATAGTCCAGGGAGGTCCCAGGTTCGATCTCTGGGTCTATAGTTATCTATTTTAGCTGGGGTTGGGGGCATGGTTGCTACAATTGGGCTGAGCACCCCTGGGCTAGGGAAGGGGGGGGCGGGAAACCAGTCTGCTTTGTGTGGCTCCTGATCACCATCCAGGCTGCCCCCTGTTGGAGATATACGTGTGCAGGCACTGGGTAAAGAACAGGAATGGGCTCGGCTGCAATGCCTACCGTGGTTGAAATGAGCCCACCAGTACTCGCTACCAAGGCGAGCATTGAACAATGGTCATTGAGGCAAGGTGCCCGCTGCCCACAGGCCCATGCCGCAGGGAGGAGGAGGAGGTAGTTGAGAAAGGAAAAAACACACGCACACACTTCAATAAAGCAATGTAGAGATGCAAATCCACCAGCGCCACCCCACCCCCACCAGCCGCCGGTATTGGAGAGCTCACCTGGTCCACGGCAGTAACCGAATACGCGTGTCCTTTGACGAGTCCGGTCGAGGTGCGGGCTTCCGTTTCAGCCGCATTTGTGATCTTCAAAAAATAAAATAAACACACACCGTGTGTTATCAACGTTACTGGTTTGCAGACCCCCCCCTCCACAGGCCACCAACACAATGGGCCACTGTACAATTCCGGCCAATTTCATCGTGATCCAAAGAACTGGTCCCGTCCCCCCCAGCCATAAAGCCATCGAAGGTAACAAGATATTCCACCGTGCATCCAAATTCACCGCTTCCCATTTCGAAGGCACGTCCCAGTGAGCACCCGTCCTGACAAGGTGGATGCAGAGAGGATGTTTCCACTGATGGGGGAGACTAGAACTAGAGGGCATGATCTTAGAATAAGGAGCCGCCCATTTAAAACTGAGATGAGGAGAAATTTCTTCTCTCAGAGGGTTGTAAATCTGTGGAATTCGCTGCCTCAGAGAGCTGTGGAAGCTGGGACATTGAATAAATTTAAGACAGAGATAGACAGTTTCTTAAACGATAAGGAAATAAGGGGTTATGGGGAGTGGGCGGGGAAGTGGGATTTGAGTCCGTGATTGGATCAGCTTAGATCATATTAAATGGCGGAGCAGGCTAGAGAGGCCGTATAAGAACATAAGAAATAGGAACAGGAATGGCCGTATGGCCTACTCCTGCTCCTATTTCTTATGTTCTCGTGTCTCTGCCAAGAATAACCGTCGCTCCAAACCCGCGGTGCGACTGACCATTTTGAAATTGGCAGCTGCAGTTCCGGTAGATGGTTTCGCTCCACATTTGCCCCAATTGGAAGGCGGGCGGTTTAAGTGCGGGTGGTTTCAGTGGTGGGGACCAGCGTGTTCGAGAATAATTGTGAGCGGAAATCCACCCCCCCGTCTACAGATTTGAATACTTACGTCAATGGAACATCCCAACATGCAGCTCCGTTTCAGCGCCTTCTGGAGGTGGGTGTAGAGCTGAGGTGGTGCTGCCTTCAGATCAAACGTCTCCCCCATGCCACCGGTAAAGTCTTCCATGGCCTCCAAGGTGCTGCCTCCTTTCAGTGACTCATAGCTCCCGTACATCCTGGCAACACACAACGCATAGTTTACATCATTCTGTCAGCCAACCCCAATAAACCAGCTCCTTTTTAAAAAAAATTCAGCTTCTCCTTGCACATCCCCACCAGCCGATGTCTGGACGGAGGTTGGAGGCCCTATCAGTTGGAGATACTCCAGCGAGACCAGGTGCACTGGTCCCCTAACTCCGTTTCAGGCCGGATTTTAACTTCATTCCATCGCTTGCCTCTTTTGCGTCTTTTGTTATCCTCTTGTTAAGAAAGAGCTTGCATTTCTACAGCGCCTTTCACAACCGCAGGACATCCCAACTAGCGCTTTGCCGTCAATGAAGTACTTTTTGAGGTGTGCTAACTGTTGTAATGTGTGAAACGCAGCAGCCAATTTGCGCACAGCAAGCTCCCACAAACAGCAATGTGATAATGACCAAATAATCTGTGGGTTTTTTTTAAGTGATGTTAGTTGATGAATAAATATTGGACCAGGACACTGGAGAGAACTCCCCTGCTCTTCTTCAAATAGTGCCATGGAATTTTTTTATATTTCATCCGAAAGATGGCACCTCTGACAGTGCAGCAATCCCTCTGCCAGCCTGGATTATGTGCTGAAAAGTCTCTGGAGTAGGAGCTGAACCACAAGTTACTGACCGAGAGATGCAGCTAACACTGAGAACAACATCCATTAATAAAGTTGATCCACTCGATCTACAGTGTCAGCTCCCACCTCTCGGTCAGTAACTTGTGGGTAGCTGGCTCACCTCAGGGTCAGAAAGTTGTGCGTTCAAATCCCACTCCACAGACTTGAGCACATAAATAAAATATAAGCTGACACTCCCGGTGCAGTGCTGAGGGAGTGCCGCACTGTCGGAGGTGCCGTCTGTCGGAAGAGACATTAAACCGAGGCCCCGTCTGCTCTCTCGGGTGGACGTAAAAGATTCCGTGGCACTATTTCGAAGAAGAGCAGGGGAGTTATCCCCGGTGTCCTGGCCAATATTTATCCCTCAATCAGCAATCACAAAAAAAATACAGATTATCTGGTCATTATCATATTGCGTATCCCACAGTGACTACACTCCAAAAGTACTTCATTGGCCGTAAAGTGCTTTGAGATGTCCGGTAGTTGTGAAAGGCGCTATAAAAAATGCAAATCTTTCTTTCTTTCACTTGCGCCTGGCCCTACTAATTCTAGGAGGACATGTACGTCCATCATTCCAAAGAAAATGGCAATTTGCCAAAAAGTGCAGAGGAGGAACACAACTCGGCAAGGAGGAAAGCTCCCAAAGGCTCACTTGATGGGAACATGTGCAAAAATCTCACTAAATGTGATACCCTGGGTCAAGCCTATGAAGGGTACACTATCAGATTGGATCTGGTGGTGTAGTGGCTTATGTTACTGAACCAGTAACCCAGAGACAGAGAGTCTAAATCCCACCATAGCAGTTTGAGAACTTTGAACTCAAGTTTTAAAAAACCCAGAAATGAAAAGTGACCATGAAGCTGTCGGATTGTCATTAAAACCCAACTGGTTCATGGACGTCCTTCGGGGAAGGAAACCTGCCCATACGTGACTCCAGTCCCACACCAGCGTGGTTTTAGGGTCACCAACATTCCCGGATTGTGCTGGAGTCTCCAGGAATTCAAGATTTATCTCCCGGGCACACTGCTGTGAGCAACATATGGGAGAAAATCATAGGGGTGTCAACATGAAATGGAGTATTTTAATATTCTTTGAACACCTTTGTTTATTAGTTACAAGAATATTGGAGATGGGGGGGGAAATAAGGCTGCTTGACTCGGCAGGGAGGTCGGAGGTGAGAGGTCATGTGATGAAACCCCCAGGAATGTGGCTAAACATGGTCGATGAGGACAGTGGGGTTGACCGGTATCCGGTCTGTGAAGTGGCCTGGCAAACACTCAAGTTAGATCAGACAGAAGGCCAAGGCCGGATTCAGGGCCTGATGTGCCCGGGGCAAACTGATCCAAATGGGCCGAGAGTTATCTCTGTTGATGTTCATTACATTACGTATATGGTTCTGATTCTGAGTATCAAAACATAGGCCAGTATATTCAACAATGAAAGCATATATTCTGTATCAAGTAGGTATATATTCTGCTTCTGGCAAGATTGTAACACTAGATTCCTATACATATATGCACATTTCTTTCAATGACATGTGAAATAAAACAGGCTAGTACATATTCTGTATATCGGTACATTAGTGTATATAAGTACGTCTGTATAGAGGTACATTAGTGTATAGAGGTAAGTCTGTATATAGATACATTAGTGTATGTAGGACATTAATGTATACAGGTACATCTGTATAGAGGTACATTAGTGTATATAGGTGCATTAGTGTATACAGGTACGTCTGTATAGAGGTACATTAGTGTATATAGGTGTATTAGTGTATATAGGTACATTTCTGTATACAGGTATGTCTGTATATAGATACATTAGTGTATATAGATACATTAGTGTATATCGGTACATTAGTGTATACAGGTATATCTGTATATAGGTACATTAGTGTATATAGGTACATTAGTGTATACAGATACGTCTGTATATAGATACATTAGTGTATATAGGTGCATTAGTGTATATAGGTACATTACTGTATACAGGTATGTCTGTATATAGATACATTAGTGTATATAGGTACATTAGTGTATACAGGTTCTTTTGTATATAGATACATTAGTGTATATAGGTACATTAGTGTATACAGATACGTCTGTATATAGATACATTAGTGTATATAGGTACATTACTGTATACAGGTACGTCTGTATATATATACATTAGTGTATATAGGTACATTAGTGTATATAGGTACATTACTGTATGCATGTACATCTGTATATAGGTACATTAGTGTATATAGGTACGTCTGTATATAGATACATTAGTGTATATAGGTACATTACTGTATACAGGTATGTCTGTATATATATACACATTAGTGTATATAGGTACATTAGTGTATATAGGTACATTACTGTATGCATGTACATCTGTATATAGGTACATTAGTGTATATAGGTACATCTGTATATAGATACATTAGTGTATATATAGGTACATTTGTGTATATAGGTACGTCTGTATATAGGTATAAGCAAGAGAATCTATTTTCCTCGGTCTTGTTTTTCCTCTCTTATTGTTTATTCTATTTAGCCTATTTGGGAGGCCTTATGTTTTTTTTCCTATATTTATTTGGTAGGCTTGGGGCTGCAGCCCCATCCGCTCCACGGGTAATCCGCCCCACGGATAATCCGTCCCCATGGGTAATCCGCCCCACGGTTAATCCGCCCCAAGGGTAATCCGCTCCACGGTTAATCCACCCACGGTTAGTCCGCCCCACGTTTAATCCACCCCATGGTTAATCCACCCCACGGTTAATCCGCCCCACGGTTAATCCGCCCCGCGGTTTCTCCGCCCCCCCGGTTAATCCGCCCCCCGCCACGGTTTCTCCGCCCCGCGGTTACTCCGCCTCTGCAGAAGGCCCACCGCACCTTCTCAGGGCAATAAATGTCGGCCTTGCCAGCGACGCTCCACCCCGAGAGTAAATAATCACACAATGTCCGGGCAAGGCTTTGACATTTCAGAAGCTCAAAGAGGGTTGATAAGAGAAAAAAAAACAGATGTTATAAAGGCATGTTAGAGTCTCTGTGAACAGATTGCAGGCAACGATAATAGCTGCACTTACTTGGCGTAGGCCTTTTCCAGCAAGGCACTCCAGAACTCATCGTTACTGGCAGAGTGCAAGAACACCAAACGGTTTCGGAACGTCGGCAGACGGTCGTCGATTATAATGTCCACCCACTCGTTATATTGCCAAAACTAGGGGAGATTGAACCAAAGTTACTTGTTGTACAAGACAGTGCATTAAACCCCAGAAATTACAGTTAACAGTTTTACTCAAGTTATCAGAATGGTTCCAGGGATGGGGGGGGGCTTCGGTTATGTGGAGACTGGAGAAGCTGGGGTTGTTCTCCTTAGGGCAGAGAGGTTAACGGGAGATTTAATAGAGGAGTTCAAAACCATGAAGGGTTTTGATAGAGTAGATAGGGAGCAATTGTTTCCTGTGCCAGGGTCGGTAACCAGAGGACACGGATTTAAGATACTGGACAAAAAAAAAGAGGGGAGGTTAGAAGATTTTTTTTGTCCTCCCTCCCATCCTGCCCTCCCCTCCTCCCCTCCCCCCTCCCTCCCCCTCCTACTGCTTCCCTCCCTCCTACACCCCTCTCCCTCCTACACCCCTCTCTCCCCCTCCCCTCCTCCACCTGTACCTCCCCATCTCCCCTCACTCCCCTCCTCCACCCCACCCCTCCACCACTCCCCTCCTCCACCCCTCCCTTCCTCCACCCCATCTCTCCCTCCCCATACTCCCCTCCTCCACCACTCTCTCGCTCCCCTCCTTCACTCCTCCCTCCCCTCCCCTCCTCTATCTCTCCCTTCACCCCTCCCTCCCCTCCTTCACCCCTCCCGCAACAACCAGGGGGCATAGATTTAAAGTCGTTGGTAGAAGGTTTAGAGGGGATTTGAGGGGAAATTACTTCACCCTGAGGATGGTGAGGGTCTGGAACTCACTGCCTGAAAGGGTGGTAGAGGCAGAAACCCTCACCACATTTAAAAAGTACTTGGATGTGCACTTGAAGTGCTGTAACCTACAGGGCTACCGACCAAAATGGGATTAGGCTGGATAGCTCTTTGTCGGCCGGCGCAGACACGATGGGCCGAAATGGCCTCCTTCCGTGCTGTAAACTTCTATGAATCTATGATCATTCTCGCCCTGACCCTCGCCCTAGTATAAATGTGAAGTATCCACTTTGGTAAAAAAAACATAAGGACAAAGTATTATTTAAATGGTGATGGCTTGGGAAGTGTTGATGTACAGGGGACCTGGGTGTCCTTTTACACCAACCATTGAAAGCAAACAGGCAGGTGCAGCAAGCAGTTAGGAAGGCAAATGGTATGTTGGCCTTCACTGCAAGAGGATTTGAGTACAGGAGCAAGGATGTCTTACTCCTGTTATACAGGGCCTTGGTGAGACCTCACCTGGAGTAGTGTGTGCAGTTTTGGTCTCTTTACCAAGAAAGGATATACTTGCCATAGAGGGAGTGCAGCGAAGGTTCATCAGACTGATTCCTGGGATGGCAGGACTGTCGTATGAGGAGAGATTGGGTCGACTAGGCCTGTATTCAATCGAGTTTAGAAGAATGAGAGGGGATCTCATTGAAACGTATAAAATTCTGACTGGGTTGGATAGAATTGATGCGGGGAAGATGTTTCCCCTGGCTGGGAAGTCTAGAACAAGGGGTCACAGTCTCAGAAAATTTAGGACCGAGATGAGGAGAAATGTTTTCACTCAGAGGGTGGTGAACCTGTGGAATTCTCTACCACAGAAGGCTGTGGAGGCCAAGTCACTGAATATATTTAAAAGGGAGATAGATTTCTAGAAACAAAAGGCATCAAGAGGTGTGGGGAAAAAGCGGGAATATGGTGTTGAGATGAAGGATCAGCCATGATCATATTGAATGGTGTTGCAGTCTCGATGGGCCGCATGGCCTACTAATGCTCCTATTTTCTACTATGTTTAAAATTGGAGGTAAACTATTTGGTCATTATCACATTGTGTTTGTGAGAGCTTGCTTGTGCACAAATTGGCTGCCGCGTTTCCTACATTACAATTCAAAATAATTAATTGGCAGTAAAGTGCTTTGACACAACCTTGAAATGCACGGTATGAATGCAAGATCTTCCTCCTTTCCTCTGTTCTATTCTCTCCTTCATTCTTTCCCTTGTCCTCTCTTCCTTCCCCTATCCCCTTCACCATTTTGCCCTTTTTTCTGCCGATTTCTCTCCCTTGTTTCTTGTTCTCTGCCACTCTCTCCTCTCATTCCCCTCCTCCACCTTCCGCACTCCCCTCTCTCGTTCCCTCCCCTCCCACCTCTGGCTTGAATTCCTATGAGCGTGACTTGCGAGGGAGACACTTTATCAGCATTGACCATCATTCAGTTAACTCAGACGCTCCAATGCCATACCCGGAAGTGAAAGATTCCAGCGTAGTTGCGGCCAAAGGTCTGATCTGGAGGGACAACTTGGACAAACAGCTTCTCATTGAGAGTCAGCGAGGCAACGGCAGCAAGAAGCCAGCAATCCCCTGGTGAAGAAATACAAAATCAGGGGTTAGCAAACCGGAGTGGGGGATGTGTCAGGGTCAGAAATAATCTCAGCTACAAAAAGGCACATGGGGGTAGTTTGGATGGACACAGTGCGCGGAATTAGTTTCAACAGTAATATAGTCCCCACTGCTCATTGTGGCATCCGTAGCTCCGTGGGTAGCACACTGGCCTGTGAGTCAGAAGGTTGTGGGTTCAAGTCCCGCTCCAGCGCACATAAATCCAGGCTGACACGCCCAGTGTGGAACTGAAGAGAGTGCCGCACTGTCAGAGGTGCTGTCTTTTGGATGAGGCGTTAAACCGAGGCACTGTCTGCCCTCTTGGGTGGTGTAAAAAATCCCATGGTACTATTTTGAAGAAGGTGTCTTAACCAATATTTAATCCTAGGCTGTCAGGCAACATTGCATCAAAGCTATGGAATTAAGGCCTTCTGGCTGCTGGTGACCTGTGACCCCTGATCTCATCCACCCCCAGGGTCAAGGAGCATTCCTGCAGCACTCCTGATGCAACTGGGAGACCCACCTCCGATAGAGGTGGGGGGGGAGGGAAACTTGCTGCAAGGCTGTGCTGACCTGCAGAATTTTGCAATTCAGCTGAGGGGGAAAGAGAGCCAACTTCCAGAGTATTTTCCCCCTTGTCGGCCGTGTTTTCTATGTCTCTCCCGGGAAATTACATACCTGCATGGGGATGGGGATGGGGATGGGGATGGGGATGGGGATGGGGATGGGGATGGGGATGGGGATGGGGATGGGGATGGGGATGGGGATGGGGAATAGAAGGATTTTAGTCACGATGCTCTGGCCATCATGATGGGTGGGGCAGGCTTGAAGGAACAGCTGGTCTTTCCCTGCCCCTCAATTCCGTAAGAAGGTGATTATCTCCCATTGGTTTCACAGGCTGAGTGGGTTCCCGATGGTCATCAGTCACTCTGCCGCGACTGCAACAAGTGAGCCAGACACAGGCCTCTCCAGTGTTAACACCCCACTTCATGCCCCATCAACGCTGGATGCCAGCGATGCACGGAGCTCCCTGGCCTCCAGTGTTGGTGTGGGTGCAGATGCATGAACGGCGGTGCATGATGTCATCCCAGAATTTGCATGCAGGACCTCCCCCCTTATCTTTGGACACCATAAGCATGCCCGATAGCGAGGCCAGATTACCCAGCAGCTTTGGGAGAGGCAGCGGCACAGTGCTGGAACCAGAGTTGAGTCCGAGCACCTGTTGGCACCATGTCAATCCAAGCTCATGGTTCGCAGAGCAGCAGTGATACCCGCCCTCCTGTATGGCTCAGAGACATGGACTATGTATAGCAGGCACCTCAATGCACTGGAGAAGTATCACCAATGCTGCCTCCGCAAGATCCTGCGAATCCATTGGCAGGATAGGCGCACCAACGTCAGTGTTCTCGCTCAGGCCAGTATCAAGGCATTGACCACACTCGATCAGCTCCGATGGGCGGGCCACATTGTCCGCATGCCCGATACTAGACTCCCGAAACAAGCGCCATACTACGAGCTACAACAGGCCAAGTGAGTCCCAGGAGGGCAGAGAAAACCCTTCACGTACACCCTCAAAGCTTCCTTGAAAAAATGCAACATCCCCACCAATTCTTGGGAATCCCTGGCCCAAGACCGCTCAAAGTGGAGGAGAAGCATCCGGGAAGGCGCTGAACACCTTGAGTCTCTTTGTCGGGAGCACGCGGAAGTCAAGTACAAACAGCGGAAGGAACGAACGACAAATCAAGCACCCCACCCACCTGTCCCTCCAACCACCATCTGCCCCACCTGTGACAGAGACTGTAGATCCCGCATTGGTCTCATCCGTCACCTTAGAACTCATCGGTGTGGAAGCAAGTCATCCTCAGCTCCGAGGAACTGCCTAAGAAGAAGAATTAGGTACCACCCTACTGAACCCCCCTTACTGTCGGCTCAAATGCCCGGATCCGTGGAGAGTGGGGACAATTTCTTCCCCACCGCCGCTGCACCCAGCAGATAAGAAACAACCTTATCGTCTACCACAACTTCAGGTGCAATTTATTTATAACGTCCCCCATGCAGAACTCGCTCATTAAAATCACTTACCCAGGTCTCCCTGGCATATGTCCGTCCTTGACGCTCCATCAATAATAAACCGTGGGTCACTCGAAATCTCCTGCAATCAAACCAATCAGTTAATGAGCCGGTGACAGCGTTTTTTGAAAGAGCTATCCAGTTAGTCCCACTCCCCCCACTCTTTCCACATGTCCCTGCATTTTTTCCCTATCCAATGCTCTTTGAAAGTTACTATTGAATCTGCTCCCACCGCCCTTTCAGGCAGCGCATTCCAGAATACGGCAACTCGCTGCGTAAAAATAACATTCTCCTCATCTTCCCCTCGGTTACATAGACTTTCATCGAATGTCCAGCACAGGAACAGGTCATTCAACCCAACTGCTCCGTGCCGGTGTTTATGTCCACACGAGCCCCCTCCCACCCCTCTTCATCTCATCCTATCACCATATCCTTCTATTCCTTTCTCCCTCATGTGTTGATCTAGCTTCCCCTTAAATTAATCTATGCTATTCTACTGTACATGGTCCATGTCTCTGAGCCGTACAGGAGGGCGGGTATTACTACAGCCCTGTAGACCATGAGCTTGGTGGCAATTTTGAGGGCCTAATCTTCAAACACTCTTTTCCTCAGGTGGCCCTCAATGATGCTTCTGCAAGATCCTACAAATCCCCTGGGAGGACAGATGCACCAAGGTTAGCGTCCTCGACCAGGCCAACCTCCCCAGCATTGAAGCACTGACCACACTTGATCAGCTCCGCTGGGCAGGCCACATTGTCCGCATGCCAGATATGAGACTCCCAAAGCAAGCGCTCTACTCGGAACTCCTTCATGGCAAATGAGCCAAAGTTGGGCAGAGGAATCATTACAAGGACACCCTCAAAACCTCCCTGAAAAAGTGCAACATCCCCATTGACACCTGGGAGTCCCTGGCCAAAGACCGCCCTAAGTGCATTCGGGAGGACGCTGAGCACCTCGAGTCTCATCGCCGAGAGCGTGCAGAAAACAAGCGCAGGCAGCGGAAAGAGCGTGCAGCAAACCAGTCCCACCCACCCCTTCCCTCAATGACTGTCTGTCCCACCTGTGACAGAGACTGTGGTTCTCGTATTGGACTGTTCAGTCACCAAAGGACTAATTTTGAAGAGTGGAAGCAAGTCTTCCTCGATTCCGAGGGACTGCCTATGATGATGACTATGTTATTCGCCTCAACCAGTTCCTGTGGCAGCGAGTTCCACATTCTCACCGCTCTCTGGGCAAAGAAGTTTCTCCTGAATTCCCGATTGGATTTATTAGTGACTATCTTATATTTATGGCCGCTAGTTTTGGAGTCCAACTGGAAACATCTCTACATCTACCCGATTGCACCCCTCCATAACTTTACATTTCTCTATCAGGTCACTCCTAGAGAAAAGAGCCCCAGCCTGTTCAACCTTTCCTGATAAGTTAGAACCTCTCAGTTCTGGTATCATCCTCGTAAATCTTTTTTGCACCTTCTCCAATACCGCTATATCCTTTTTTTTAATATGGAGACCAGAACTGTTCACAGTACCCCAAGTGTGGTCTAACCAAGGTTCGATACAAGTTTAACATAACTTCCCTGCTTTTCAATTCTATCCCTCTAGAAATGAGCCCCCGTGCTTGGTTTGCAATTTTTATGGCCTTATTAACCTGCCTTGCTACTATTAATGATTTGTGAATCTGTATCCTTAGATCCCCTTGCTCCTCTACCTCCCATTTTATGCCAATCATCTTAACTCCATGTCCTCTGGTTATCAACCCCCGCCCCCTACCCTGCCAATGGAAACAGTGCAAAGTTGCTTCCCCTCTATGTCTATCTTTCCTTTGATGTTGGCATTAAACCTCTACACTTTGCTGCCCTTTCCCCAAATCCCTTTACATTTTTCTTTTCAAATATTTATCCAATTCCCTTTGAAGTGATGTTATATTTGGTATCAATAGCAGCACAGCAGGAGGCCATTCGGCCCATCGTTGCCCGTGCCAGCTCTTTGAACGAGCGATCCAATTAGTCCCAGCCCCCTGCTCTTTCTCCACAGCCCTGTAATATTTTTTTTCTTTTCAATTATATAGCCAATTCCCTTTTGAAATTACTCCTGAATCTGCTCCCACCGCCCTTTCAGGCAGCGTGTTCCAGATTACAACAACTCGCTGCGTAAAAAAAATCTCTTCATCTCCCCCTCTGGCTCTTTTGCCAATTATGTTAATTAAATCAGTGTCCTCTGGTTACCGACCCTCCTGTCATTGGAAACAGGTTCTCCCGGTCTACTCTATCAAAACCCCTATAATTTTGAACGCCTCTATTAAATCTCCCCTGAACCTTCTCTGGTCTAAGGAGAACAATCCCAGCTTCAACAGTCAAATAAGCAACATTTAATGCAGCTTTAACAAGATCGGTCAACAGTTAAGCCATGTTTGTTCATGGATACTCTGATTCATTGCAGACTTTTTTTCCTGAATGCCGTCAACTCTCAAGAACGAGAGCACAGAGACTGTCACCCTTTTCTCAGCAAATATTTGCAGACAATGACACAGCCCTTGGCTGTACAGGGCCTGGTGATCACGTGACAATTTGTGGTCCAATTGAAGGGTGCGTCTTTACTCAGGTACGAAACGGCCAACAAGCAACTGCTCGGGAACCGAACCCAAGCTCCAGCCAACAGCCCCCACCCACTGCCCAAACCGAGGTCAAAGGTTAGCCACGCCGGGTACCCCAGCAGGGCGAGGCCAATGAGAATTTTGCACCAGGATTTCAAATTGGGTGGAGTCGGTGCCTCTCCTCTGTGCTTGTATCATTAAAATTTACTGGAATTTATCTACCAGGGATCAGGCATAAGGTACTTCAGCTATGTGGAGAGACTGGAGAAACATAGAAACATAGAAATTTACAGCGCAGAAGGAGGCCATTTCGGCTCATCGTGTCCACACCGGCCGATAAAGAGCCGCACGGCCCTCAGTCAGCAGCCCTAAAGGTTACATATAAACCTATGAACAATGACGGAAAGACAAAGAGCACCCAGCCCAACCAGTCCGTCTCACACAACTGCGACACCCCTTATACTGAAACATTCTACACTCCACCCCAACCGGAGCCATGTGATCTCCTGGGAGAGGCAAAAAAACAGATAAAAACCCAGGCCAATTGAAGGAGAGAAAATCTGGGAAAATTCCTCTCCGACCCATCCAGGCGATCGAAACTAGTCCAGGAGATCACCCTGGCCGTATTCGATTCCCTGTAGTAGTTGCCATTATATCTGCGCCATCCAACAAAAGGGCATCCAGTCTAATCCCAATTACCAGCTCTAGGTCTGTAACCCTGCAGGTTACTGCACTTTAAGTGTCCATCCAACCATCTCTTAAAAGTGGTGAGGGTTTCTGCACCCACCACTCTTCCAGGCAGCGAGTTCCAGATCCCCACAACCCTCTGAGTAAAGAAGCCCCCCCTCAAATCCCCTCTAAACCTTCCACCAACCACCTTAAAACTATTCCCCCTCATAATAGATTGCTCCACTAGTGGAAATAGACCGTTACTATCCACTATGTCCAGGCCCCTCAATATTTTGTACACCTCAATGAGGTCACCTCTCAACCTCTTCTGTTCCAATGAGAAGAAACCCAGCCTATCCAATCTGTGCTTATAACTAAGATTCTCCATTCCAGGCAGCATCCTAGTAAATCTCCTCTGCACCCTTTCTAGTGCAATCACGTCCTTCCTATAATACGGCGACCAGAATTGCATGCAGTACTCCAGCTGTGCCCTAACCAAAGTATTAAATAATTTAAGCATAACCTCCCTGCTCTTATATTCTATGCCTCGGCCAATAAAGGCAAGCATTCCGTATGCCTTCTTAACCACCTGGCCTGCTACTTTCAGGGATCTGTGGGCAAACACTCCAAGATCCCTTTGTTCATCTACACTATTAAGTATCCTACCGCTTAATGTGTATACCCTTTCCTTATTCGCCCTCCCAAAGTGAAGCTGGGGCTGTTCTCCTTAGAGCAGAGAAGGTTAAGGGGAGATTTACTAGAATGATACCAGGGATGAGGGACTTCAGTTATGTGGTGAGACTGGAGAAGCTGGGTCTGTTCTCCAATCTAGGCTGGACTGTCCCATAGTGACAGATAATATGATAAGGGTACATCACTCCATGGCACTGTGCATCAATCACTGGACCGAGCCAGCTAACGAGCTCAATAAACGCAACGTATAGCTGGAAGATTTATCCTTACTTGAGGCAACAAGAAAGCCATTGACCCGCATCAGATTCTGTCCTTGTATTTACAGCAAGAAAGATGCCCCTCCCGTAAAAAAAACCTCTCCGAACATTCCTCGTGACCAGTGGCAGGGTGGCTCACATTCCCTGACAACCAGGGAGCTTGTTCACCCATCACCCCTGTGCTCGCTGACCTACATTGGCTCCTGGTCCAGTACTGCCGCAAGCTTAAAATATCATCCTTGTTATGTCTTGAATAAAGAATCTGACCGGATACTGCAAGCTCAAAGTAAGGTGTGAACGTAGTCCTTTACTACAGGTCTCGAGAGTGTCTCTCCAGCCTGTGAGGCCTCTTTATGTACAGGTGCTCCCAAGGGATTGTGGGGTCCCTTGGGACTCCAGGGGATGAGCCCTCTGGTGGTTAAACAAGATTTTTACAGGTTTACATCTACAACAATCCTCATCTTCAAATCTCACTCCACCCCTATCTCTGTAATCTCCTCCAGCCCAACAACCCTCCGAGATCTCTGCACTCCTCCAATTCTAGTCTCGTGGTGGCTGGTGTGCAATGGTCACCACGCATTAAAAAAATCCACGCACAGGCGCCTTCCACCCCCTCGACTGGAGTTCAGGACGGGAACATCGGGTCCTTCATTGAAACATCTGTGAACTCTCGTGGAAGCAAGTCATCCTCGTTCGAGGGACCGTCTGATGATGATGAGTCTCTTGAACATCCCCAATTTCCTTTGCTGCATTATCAGTGGCCGTGCCTTCAGCTGCCTGGGCCCCAAGCTCTGGAATTCCCTGCCTAAACTCTCCGCCTCACTACCTCACTCCTTTAAGATGCTTCTTAAAACCTGCCTCTTTTGTGGCTGTGTGTCAAATATTTGTCTGTGAAGTGCCCTGGGGCATTTTACTACGCTAAAGATGCTATATTTGGCAGCAGGTATTCAGATAACATGGAAGACCTGATAATGGAATTGCTGCTAAACTGGTTCTCAAACAAGGAGTGGCTGACTGGCCAATTCAGTTGCTTTATCATCGACCCCACCTAGAAAGTTAAGCTTGCCCTACAACTGCACGTTTCCTGGCAACTGGTTTGGTCAATATTTCTGCATGTTTCCTCCTCCCAACACCACCCAACACCACCCCCCCCCCCCACACAGTAAATTTCCCTGGCACATTCCTTCAGTCAGCAGGAGGAGGCCAGGTGTACAATAAGCTGCCTGAATGGGGCACATTGGACTTTGTTAGGCTTTCACCAGCACAGTAACACCAATCTCCTGTAACCGTCACCAAAACAAGTGCACATTAGTCACAGACCTGGTTAACTATGATAGATAAAAGAATACATTTGCATTTCCATAGCGCCTTTCACAACCTCAGGATGTGCCAAAGCGCTTTACATCCAATGCAGTGCTTTTTGGAGTGTAGTCACTGTTGTAACGTAGGAAGAGCAGCAGCCAATTTGCGCACAGCAAGCTCCCACAAATAGTAATGTGATAATGAGCAGGTATACTGTTTGAGTGATGTTGGTTGAGGGATAAATATTGGCCCCAGGTGGGTGGGTGTACAGGGGGGGGGGGGGGGGAAATGTACCCGGGGACGGTGTGGGGGGTGGGGGGAGGCACCGGGGATGGTGCGGGGGTGATGTACCCGGGGATGGTCCGGGGGGTGGGGTATACCTGAAGTTGTGGTGGACATTAAGACAGGTGACAAACAGCTTGGTCAAAGAAGCAGGTTTTAAGCAGCGTCTTAAAGCGGGAGAGAGAGGTAGCGAGGAGGAGAGGTTTAGGGAGGGAATTCCAGAGTTTAGGGCCCAGACAACTGAAGGCACGGGCCACCGACGGTGGGGCAAAGGAAATTGGGAAAGCACAAGAGGCCAGAACAGGTAGAGCGCAGATATCTTTGGGAGGGGGTTGTAGGGCTGGAGGAGATTACAGAGATAGGGAGGGGCGAGACCATGGAGGGAATTTAAAACAAGGATGAGAAATTTGAATTCAGGGCGTTGCTAGACCAGGAACCCACGTGGGTCAGCGAGCACAGGAGTGATAGTTGAACTGGCCTCAGGGATCCGAGGACGGCTGAACAAGGCAGAAAGTGCTGCATACCTACAGGCGTGGACGGACTCTCTGTGACATTACTCACAGTAGGTCAGAACTCGTGCTGTTTTAGAACATGAGGGGCAAAAAATTGGCCTCCTTTGCGCCTCCCATTAGCGCCTCCGTGGGGGTGCGGTAACGGGGCGCTACTGGCTGTGCAGCCGGGAGTACAGACACCTGCGAACTTCCCTTGCAGCTTAGCAGCAGCGGTAACCCCCTTACGCCTCAATCCCCTGCGCCCCCTCCCCCCCCGGGAGATCGTGACGTCATCCGGTGCACAGCGCCTAGTTACCGCCCCGGTTGCAAACTTCAGTTCCACCCCCTGCAGCGTCGCCGGGCATCAACACCACCAGCTGCAGGAGGCCGGCCGCTAGGGGAGGGGTAGTTAGAGGGACTGCCCGTGAGGCAAGCGCAAATTTTAATTTTTTTTTTAAACCAGAGCTGTCGATTAATTTTTTGCAGCATTTTCCACTGCCGTGATTATTGAGCCCTGCGCTCGGTTCGAGCGCTTGAGGCTGATGGTCGCGGAGCGTGGCACTTGTCGGTGAGTGGGGATTAGACCTCCAGCGATGTCTCCGCAAGATCCTACAAATCCCCTGGGAGGACAGGCACACCTACATCAGCGTCCTCATCCAGGCCAACATCCCCAGCATTGAAGCACTGACCACACATGATCAGCTCCGCTGGTCAGGCCACATAGTTCGTATGTCAGGCACGAGACTCCCAAATCAAGCGCTCTACTCGGAACTCCTTCACGGCAAATGAGCCAAAGGTGGGCAGAGGAAACGTTACAGGGACACCCTCAAAGCCTCCCTGATAAAATGCGACATCCCCACTGACACCTGGGAGTCCCTGGCCATTGACCGCCCTAAGTGGAGGAAGTGCATCCGGGAGGGCGCTGAGCACCTCGAGTCTCGTCGCCGAGAGCATGCAGAAACCAAGCGCAGGCAGCGGCAAACCAGTCCCACCCACCCTTTCCCTCAATGACTATCTGTCCCACCTGTGACAGGGGCTGTGGCTCTCGTATTGGACTGTACAGCCACCTAACGACTCATGTTAAGAGTGGAAGCAAGTCTTCCTCGATTGCGAGGGACTGCCTCTGATGATGATGAGATTTATTGCAGCATCTCCGGCAGCGGCCCTTACCTTTAAGGGAGGGAAGTTGCTAAGGATCCCGGCAGTGCCGCACTGGACATTGGGCAGCGCTACACCGCTACCGCCTCTCTTGCCCGATTTAGCGCTCCACTTCCTTCCTGGAGCGCTAAACTGAAAGTTTGTTCCGGCTTCACTTGCGTAGCGCCCGGTAATACTGTTGGGTTCCCGCAAAAGTTATTGCCCCAAACGGGGCGCTGAGCAATTTCCAGCCCATGGTGTATTATGAATGTGATGAACAGTAAACTTACAGGGCCGCTGATTTACAGTGACTGAATCTGTGTTGCTATTGAGTGGGAATCTAGGATTGTTACCAATGCTTCGGGACTGACATCTCCAATTCTGTCCATTCATCATCATAGTGAGCTCTCTGATGGCTGAACAGTCTAATATGAGAGCCACAGACCCTGTTACAGGTGGGACAGACATTCGTCGAGGGAAGGGGTGGGTAGGGCTGGTTTGCCGCGCGCTCCTTCCGCTACCTGCGATTCAAAGAGCTTAACACCCTCCCGGATGTACTTTCTCCACCTCGGGCGGTCTTCGGCCAGGGTCTCCCAAGTGTCAGTGGTGATGTCGCACTTTACCAGGGAGGCTTTGAGGGTGTCCTTATAACGTTTCCCCTGTCCTCCTTTGGCTCGTTTACCATGAAGGAGCTCCGCATAAAGCAGTTGCTTAGGGAGTCTCGCATCTGGCAAGCGTACTATGTGGCCTGCCCAGCGAAGCTGATCGAGTGTGGTCAGTGCTTCAATACTGGTGATGTTAGCCTGGTCGAGGACACTGATGTTGGTGCGCCTGTCCTCCCAGAGGATTTGCAGGATCTTGCAGAGACAAATATCAGGTCACCCCTAAGTCTTTCTTTTTCTAGAGATTAAAAGCCCCAGCCTGTTCGATCTGCCCTGAAAGGTATAACCGCTCAGTTCTGGTATCATCCATGTGAATCTTTTCTTGCAACTTCTCCAGTGCCTCAATATCCTTTTCATAACATGGAGACCACAACTGTGCACAATACTCCAAGTATTATCATTACAATGATTACTTTATCCTGTGAAATCATAAATGAGTGGTCTTGATTGCTATTGTTGTGTATACATGCCTGTTTACTGTGTGATGTCTGTAACACTGTTTTGCAACACTGAATGTACCCTTACACTGTACACACCTTGCCTGTACACCAGAGGGTGCTGCTGCGGGAGAACTAAGGGTTGCCTGCACACGGCAGGTAACCCAGTATAAAAGGGAACACACAGCTTGTTGTCGTCACTCAGGAGCTGCAAATAAAGGACTACAGGTCTACACAGTTTAAGTATCATACCCTGCCTTGTGGAGTCATTACTAAAGGTGCCTACATATACTATAGCTATTGTGTTCAGTTACCTGTCCCTTATCTTTTTACACGGAAAGATGGCAACAGATAGAAGATTTTAGGCAGGTGTCTGATGTTTAGAGGCACGAGGGAGAGTGTTCCTGCCCTGCGCCCTCGGCCTGGTGTTTGACGGAATTGGGATGGGGATGCTGGGGTTTAACAGAGTTGGGGTGGGGATCTTGGAGGCTGGGAGGATTGACAACAGTTGATGTATTTTTGTCTTACGCCAGATTACATAGAACCATGGAAGAAACATAGAAATTTACAGCGCAGAAGGATGCCATTTCGGCCCCTCGTGTCCACGCCGGCTGATAAAGAGCCGCACGGCCCCCGGTCAGCAGCCATGAAGGTTACATATAAACCTATGAACAATGGTGGAAAGGTAAAGAGCACCCAGCCCACCTCACACAACTGCGACACGCCTTACACTGAAACATTCTACACTCCACCCCAACCGGAGCCATGTGATCTCCTGGGAGAGGCAAAAACCAGATAAAAACCCAGGCCAATTTAGGAGGAAAGAAATCTGGGAAAATTCCTCTCCTACCCATCCAGGCGATTGAAACTAGTCCAGGAGATCACCCTGGCCGTATTCTATTCCCTGCAGTACTTACCATTATATCTGCGCCATCCAACAAAAGGTCGTCTAGTCTAATCCCAATTACCAGCTCTAGGTCCGTAACCCTGCAGGTTACGGCACTTTAAGTGCCCATCCAAACATTTCTTAAAAGTGGTGAGGGTTTCTGCATCCATCACTCTTCCAGGCAGCGAGTTCCAGATCCCCACAACCCTCTGCATAAAGAAGCCCCCCCATCAAATTCCCTCTCAACCTTCCACCAACCACTTTACTTATTGGAATCTTTCTTACTGTTTCAGCAAGCTGTTTGGGAACTTGGGTTGCGGTCAGTCTGGTTAACAGTCGTACCCAAGGGCGAGGCATAGTTGAGGAAGTCCTGTGGTATGCGCAGTGTGATTGCTGCTATTGTACTCGGGTTGGGTGACCCACCTAACAGGTACTGGAAAGGAATTTGCCGGCAGCTACGGCCGGTGGCAATGCCATGAGGCAGCGTTCAGCCGCAGAATGGGCCACTTCATGCCGACCGGGCCTCGCCCATCGGCTCGCCCAGGCAAGCGCATGAGGCCCAGACAAGAACAAGTCGCCAGAGGAGATAGGCACTGGAGCAGCACATTTGTCCGGCATCAAGGTCCAGGTCGGCGATTGGAGCGTGGGCAGGTACAACAGGGGCAGCGAGGTCGGGGCGAAGGAACGGCGAGAGATTGTAAAGGGACGTGATCGGGGCCCAGGGGCCCAGGGGCAGCACGGGCCCAGCCCACACTGCGATATGTGTGCGCACTGCACTAGGTCCGTGCAGCAGAGCAGGTCTCCAGTCGTCTTGGGTAACCCTTGCCACTGAACCAAGACCTAGCTCTGTCAAGCCCGTGCGGTGGCTGGTGTGCAACGGCCACCACACGTTAAAAAAATCCACCCACAGGCATCTTCCACCCTTCAGGATTTAGTTCAGGATCTGGAATATTAGGTCCTTCATTGAAACATCTGTGAACACATCCTTTTTGGCGTGGAAGCAAGTCATCCTCGTTTCGAGGGACCGCCTATGATGATGATGACATCTGTCTGGCAGATGCTGAGGAAACACGGGGAATCCCAAGACTCCGATGGGTTGGCAAGCGGGTGCAATATGCCAAGCGCTGTGACTCTCACACGCACGATGTCAGACTCACGCACAAGTGCTCCTTTTCAGAGGAAGGATCGCTGCTCGCCTCCAATTCTGGCCTCTTGAGCATCACTGATCGCTCCACCATTGGTGGCCGTGCCTTCAGCTGCCTGGGCCCTAAGCTTTGGAATTCCCTGCCTAAAGCTCTCTGCTTCTCTACCTCACTCCTTCAAGATGCTTCTCAAAACCTACCTCTTTTGGTCACCTGCACTAATATCTCTTTATGTGGCTCTGTGTCAAATTCTATCTGATAACGCCTCTGTGAGGCGCCTTTGGATGTTTTACTGGGTTAAAGGCGCTATATAAGTATAAATTGTTGTTGTTGATGACTAATTCAACAGCTTTTTCCAAAAGAGCCGGCACAGGTATTATGGGCTGAATGGCCTCCTTCTGTGCTGTAAGACTGTATGTGTGAGTGTTGGGGGAGGTTGGGGCAGGCTGTGATTGCTTCGCCCCACTGCCACCTGGGGTGAAGGCCCAGGTGCCTGGAGTCACACAGGAATTCAGAAGAATGAGAGGTGATCTTATCGAAACGTATAAGATTATGAGGGGGCTTGACAAGGTGGATGCAGAGAGGATGTTTCCACTGATGGGGAAGACTAGAACTAGAGGGCATGATCTTAGAATAAGGGGCCACCCATTTAAAACTGAGATGAGGAGAAATTTCTTCTCTCAGAGGGTTGTAAATCTGTGGAATTCGCTGCCCCAGAGAGCTGTGGAAGCTGGGACATTGAATGGATTTAAAACAGAGATAAGGGGATAAGGGGTTATGGGGAGCGGGCGGGGAAGTGGAGCTGAGTCCATAATCGGATCAGCCATGATCTTATTGAATGGTGGAGCAGGCTTGAGGGGCCGTATGGCCTACTCCTGCTCCTATTTCTTATGTTCTTATGTAGGAAGGTTTGCTGAAGTGGAGATGCCGGCGATATTTAAGGTGCGTGCTCCGGAGGCAGGCTCCAGCTTCAAACGATGGAAAGGAGGGTGGGGCGGGGGTCGGGAGGGGGAGGAGAGATAAAGGCAAATTGTCGATAGCAAAAAGCCCAAAACTCAGTGCAAAAGTGGAACTCGGGTAAAAGAAAATGTGAACCCAGCAATTGGACATTATATTCTGAAGCATTAATGAATAAACTCACCCGGTCAGCATCCCTCCAACAGAAGAAAGAAATTTCATTTCTATAGCGCCTTTCACAACCTCAGGATATCCCAGAGTGCTTTACAACCAATGAAGTACTTTTTGAGTGTAGTCACTGTTGCAATGTGGAAAACGCGGCAGCCAATTTGTGCACAGCAAGCTCCCACAAACAGCAATGGGATAATGACCAGATAATCTGCTTTAGTGATGTTGGTTGAGGGATAAATATTGGCCCCAGGACACCGGGGAAAATTCCCCTGCTCTTGTGCAACTAGTGCCATGGGATCTTTTACATCCACCTGAGAAAGCAGGCGGGGCCTCGGTTTAACGTCTCATCTGACAGACGGCATCTCCGACAGTGCCGCGCTCCCTCAGCGCTGAGTTGGAGCATCAGCCTGGATGTTTTGTGTTCAAGTCTCTGGAGTGGGACTTGAACCTACGACCTTCTGACTCAGTGCTACCCACAATCCCAAACCTTGCAATCTCGGTTTAATTAGCAGACTCAGAGCTTTAGAATGTAGATACCGCAGTGACTGTGACTGTGTCCCACTCCCATCTCACTCCACCCATGAACCCGAGCTGTGGAATGCAGTAATACTGGGCCAGTGTGAATTCCAGCAATAGCTGTCACACACCCACAATCCATTATTCTGGAGGGTTGCCACTGGGTAAAGGCCTAGCTCTGTGGTGTGCAACGGTCACCACACGTTAAAAAAATCCATGCACAGGCATCTTCCACCCCCTCAATTGGAGTTCATTGAAACAGCTGTGAACGCGTGCAAGCATCCTCGTTCGAGGGACCACCTAAGATGATGATTCTGGAGAGACCAGATAGGAGGTTATACAGGAGCTCTGAAGCAGTCAGAGCGCAGATACGAGCTGAGGGAGCGCTGCTAGTTTAACTCTTGTGACTGACTGACCATGGATTCCAGCCAGGGTCAAACTACTACCGGGGTTCCTATCGGAGAGTGAAGCAGGGTGGCCATGTTGCCAACACGCCAGTATTGCCAGGGAGTCTCCAGGAATTCAACATTCATCTCCGGAACGTTGCTGCCAACGAAAAATCGGAGGGAGAAAAATCATAGGGGCGTTAAATACCGGTGACCTCGAAATCGGGTAGCGCCCCGTTTGGGGATGGGAACGCTCGCGAGGCACGAGACTTTGCTCCAGGCACAGAAGTCTCGCCTCTCCCAATAACGAAAGGATATACTTGCTTTGGAGGCAGTTCAGAGAAGGTTCACGAGGTTGATTCCGGGGATGAGGGGGTTGACTTATGAGGAAAGGTTGGGCCTCTACTCATTGGAATTCAGAAGAATGAGAGGTGATCTTATAGAAATGTATAAGATTATGAGGGGGCTTGACAAGGTGGATGCAGAGAGGATGTTTCCACTGATGGGGGAGACTAGAACTAGAGGGCATGATCTTAGACTAAGGGGCCGCCCATTTAAAACTGAGATGAGGAGAAATTTCTTCTCTCAGAGGGTTGTGGATCTGTGGAATTCGCTGCCTCAGAGAGCTGTGGAAGCTGGGACATTGAATGGATTTAAGACGGAGATAGACAGTTCCTTAAAAGATAAGGGGATAAGAGGTTATGGGGAGCGGGCGGGGAAGTGGACCAGAGTCGATGATCGGATCAGCCATGATCGTATTAAATGGCGGAGCAGGCTCGAGGGGCCGTATGGCCAATCCTGCTCCTATTTCTAATGGTCTTATGTAAATTGGGTCATTGGCACACGAATGGAAGCGAAGAACTGAATCAAGCATCCCAATTCCTTTCTGGGGCGGGAGGGGAGCGGGGGGGGGGGGTGGAGGGGCTGAGCGATCCGCAGCACAGACCCCGCCTCCAAGGCGGCACCGCCCAGCGCAGCTTCAGGGGGCAAAACTTAATTCAGGGTCCGGGGCGCCGCGCGTGGCGATGACATCACAGTCTCCGAGCGCAGGAGATCGGGGACGCAACGCCGCAGCGCCGCCACTAAACTCCCGCCGGATTTATCGGGAGTCGTTAGCGGTGTCTCGCCCCGGCCGCAAAGTTAACGCCCCCCACCCCCACCCACGGAGGACGCCAACGGGAGGCGCAAATGTCCTGCAAATTCTCCCCCATTGCACTCTCTTCAGTTTTCATTCAACACTTTTGCGTATTAGTAATGAGAAGATTGGGGTAAAAGGCCATTTGACTGACAGTCGGGAATCGTCCAATCGAGGAACAAAGAGTCTGTTCCCGTTGCGATTGGCCGAGGGAAGGAGAGGATGGCTGCGTGACCAATGGCAGGAGTGTTTGGGGGCGGGGCGGCTGTGTGTGGGGGGGGGGGGGCGGGGGTCGGGGGGTCATGTGATGAAACCTCCAGGAATGTCTGCAGACAGAGTTGGGAACCCTCCGACTGAAGCTGGACCAAAACCTCACACCAAGCAGGAAGTGTGGGTTTCCTCTGTACAGGTGCTGGGCCCCTAGGACTGGGATTACCCATCAACTGACAGAAATTGTAACCCAACCTCCTAACACTGATGCAATCAGATCAACTGTCTGTTTTACACCCCGTCCAATTAAAAAATTCTCATCCTTGTTTTCAAATCCCTCCGTGGCCTCGCCCCTCCCCACCTCTGTAACCTCCTTCAGCCTCACAACCGCCCCCCCTGCCCCGCCCAGAGATATCTGCGCTCTTCCAATTCTGCCCTCTTGAGCCTCCCCGAGTTTAATCGCTCCACCATCGGTGGCCGTACCTTCTGTTGCCTGGGCCCTAAGCTCTGGAATTCCCTCCCTAAGCCTCTCCACCTCTCTCTCCTCCTTTAAGACGCTCCGTAAAACCTACCTCTTTGACCAAGCTTTAGGACACCTGTCCTAATTTTTGCTGCCGAGACTCGATGTCAAATTTTCTCTTAAAACGCTCCCGTGAAACACCTTGGGACGTGTTTCTACGTGAAAGGCTCTATGTAAAACAAGTTGTTGTTGTAGCCGATGTCTGCTATGTTAATGTAGACATAAATCGGTTTTATTTTCACTTGTCCGTTTTATTTTTTAATAATAAAATGGTGTGTAAAGACAGCGCCTCTTTAATAAAGCAGTGAGGTGAGGCAGATTGGCTGCAAAACCATTTGTAAACGAAAGCCAGGAAATGGAGGTGCTGATAGGGTAGGGAGCAGAGGTCTGGTTGAGGAGGGTTGAGTGGAGGCCGTGAGCCTCACCCACCCCCAGGCACACCAGCCAGTCAGTGAGGTGGAAGCCATATTGGAGGCTCTTGACAAGGGTAACAAAAGGTGTCAGCTGCAGCTCACTGGGTAGCACTCTTGCCTCCGAGTCAGAAGATTGTGGTTTCAAGCCCCGCTCCATGCCCGTAACCGAGGCTGACACTCCAGTGCAGTACTGAGGGAGCGCTGCGCTGTCGGAGATGCCTTCTTTCAGATGAGGCGTTAAACCGAGGCCCCGTCTGCCCTCTTAGGTGGATGTAAGAAATACCATGGCCCTATTTCGAAGAAGCGTAAGGGAGTTCTTCCTGTTGTCTGGGCCAATATTTATCCTTTGACCAACATCACTGAAACAAATGAACTGATCATTATCACATTGCTGTTTGTGGGAGCTTGCTGTGCACAAATTGGCTGCTGCCTTTCCTACATCATCATCATAGGCAGTCCCTCCAATCGAAGATGACTTGCTTCCACGTCAAAAAGTTCACAGGTGTTTCAATGAAGGACCTAATATTCCGGATCCCGAACTACATCTTGAAGGGTGGAAGATGCCTGTGCGTGGATTTTTTTAACGTGTGGTGGCCATTGGACCCCAGCCACCACACGGGCTTGACAGAGCTAGGTCTTGGTCCAGTGGCAAGGATTAACCAAGACGACTGGAGACCAGCTCTGCTGCACGGAGCTAGTGCGCGCACACATCGCACAGTGTGGGCTGGGCCCGTGCTGCCCCTGGGCCCTTGCCTCTTCTGGGCCCCGAACTCACACCTCACTTGGGCCCCGATCACATCCCTCTACAGTCTCTCGCCGCTCCTTCGCCCCGACCTCACCGCTCCTGCTGTTCAATGGACAGAGACTGGTCCAGACTTTTTAATGGACGGAGTCTGGTCCAGACTGTTTAATGGAAGGAGTCTGGTCCAGACTGTTTAATGGAAGGAGACTGGTCCAGACTGTTTAATGGACGGAGACTGGTCCAGACTGTTTAATGGACGGAGACTGGTCCAGACTGTTTAATGGACGGAGTCTGGTCCAGACTGTTTAATCGCCGGAGACTGTTCGGGACTATTTAATGGACGGAGTCTGATCCAGACAGTTTAATGGATGGAGTCTGGCCCACGCTCCAATCACTGGATCTTGGTGACGTCCCTTTTCACTGCCGTTGCTCTCCTGTTCCAGCACATGCTGCTCCCTGGAATGGTAAGCCGCCACGTTGCTCCTTCCGCTCCCTGGCCTGCTCCGATGGTGCTCCGAGACGCTCAGCCTTTCCTACAATACAACAGTGACTACACATCAAAAGTACTTCATTGGCTGCAAAGCGCTTTGGGACATCCTGAGGTTGTGATTGGTGCTGTATAAATGCAAGTCTTTTTTAAAACGCAATCCTGGACTGGGCAAAAGATAGGTAGGCTGGAAATCAGGTGGGAACTAGAGGGAACGAGTGGAGTTTTTCATTAGGAGACCAAACAGAACCCAGTTTGCTACCCGAGCCATGCCAACCAAAGATATCATAGGGCTGCCCCTCCCTCTCCTGTGATTGGCTAACAGACCATGGATTGCTAGGTATCAGGGAAGGATGAACAGGCTGGGTCTCTTTTCATGAAGGCTGAGGGGTGACCGATAAAGAAAGGTTGTGAGAGAGTGGATACAGAGAGAGCATTTCCACTTGTAGGAAAAAGTATAACTAGAGGCCATCAATATAAGATAAACAATAAATCCAATCGGGAATTCAGAAGAAACTTCTTTACCCAGAGAGTGGTGAGAATGTGGAACTCGCTGCCACAGGGAGTGGTTGTAGCGATGCATTTAAGGGGAGTTAGAGTTAGCTGAGGAAAGACGGAAGGAGGCTCGAGTGGAGCATAAAGATCAGCATGGACTGGTTGAGCCAAATGGCCTATTACTGTGCCATATATCCTATGTAATCAGAATTTAAAAACTAATTTTAAAACCACAAGGATGAAAGTTTGGGCAGTTGCTGAAAGTTGACTAAACCTCAATGTCATGACTTGACTCGCCCATTTCTGGTTTGCACAATAGGAATTTCACTGACTAGTGTGGGTGGAGCTGGAGTTGCTGATTTGAGCTGTGGGTAGATTTATTTTCTAATTTACAAGGCTGAGACCAGAGTAGTTATACCTATCGGGAAAGGCCAAACAAGCTGGTGCTCTCTTCTCCACAACAGGGAAGGCTGAGGGGTGATCTGAGAGGGTAGACTTAGAGAAGGTGGTTCCATCTGTGGGGGAGACTAGAACTAGGGGCCAGAAATAGAAGATGGGGAATTCAGGAGAAACTTCTTTACCCAGAGAGTGGTGAGAATGTGGAACTCGCTGCCACAGGGAGTGGTTGAAGTGATTAGCATCGATGGATTTAAGGGGAAGCTAGATAAACACATGAAGGAGAAAGGAATAGAAGGATATGTTGATAGGGTGAGATGAAGAGGGGTGGGAGGAGGCTGGTGTGGAGCATAAACACCGGCACGGACCTGTTGGGTTGAATGGCCTGTTTCTGTGCTGTACATTCTATGAAATTCTATGTAATCAATCTAATCAACATATCTGATCTGACTAGCCATACAAATATTCTCAATGATCACCCACGACAGTCCATGAGTTTTGAGGAAACTTAGTTCTTTTCTCCAACTTGCACAGGCATATCAACGTTACTTAAATCATCGTTACTAAAACAGGGGCTCCCAAACAAGAGGGGGTTCACACCCCTTCAATTGGCTGCTCAGCACACCTCTGCATATTTATTACTGTTTGTGAATGCCAAATGTGCGTGTACTTTGCGGATGATAAATGCGGTATTTACAATGATAGTGATCGAGACAAAGAACCCTGTCTGATTTTCCCCTGCTATAGCCCAGCGGTGTGGAGTTTAATTGTCCAAGTCCAATTATAACACAACCCGGTGTGGTTTGTAGAACTCAGTACTGCACATTGCATCCCCCCGGTGAGCCAGGGAGGGAAGCTAACCCACAGGTCAAGAGTGTAAAACACTCGAACAAGGGCTGAATGGATCTGTGGGGAAATAAAATGCTCTGTTATTTATTAGTAGTGGAGTAGATCTTTTATAGTGTTTGCACACTGAGGCAAGATCATGCGCAGTATGCTGGTCAAGCAGGGTTAAAGGTTGCACCAAGGGAGGATGAGGGGGTGGCTAATGGAGGAAGGGGAGAGAGAGAGAGAATGGGGTGAAGGGGGGGGGCGAGGAGGAAGGGGAGAGAATGAGGGGAGTTGAGAATGAGGGGAGTTGCGGGTGGGGGAGGAGAAGGGGAAAGGTTTCAAGCATGGGAGAAGAAAGAGGGTACTTATAGGGGATAGGAAGAGAAGGCGGGCAACATTTGCCTCAGCAGGACTATTAGACGTCTTGGAGAGATGATCTTGTACAGCTTGGGGAGTTAAAGTTTAACAGTCGAACTTCTTTGTATCTTAAGGCAACAGGCTTTCCAAGATATAAACAGAATGACTTTGAAGTGTTGTAAAAAGAATGGATGGCGTGTATTCTGAGATGTAAAGTGCTTGGGTAAGGGAAAAAGTGTAGGTAATAAAACATAGCTTTGGTCTTCGGGTAATAAAATAGGGGTAGCAAATCCATTTGAGGAAGTCTTGTTTAAGGGAAATAGTTGTGAGATAAACAATTGTAAACTGCTCACACAGATAGTCTGTTTTCAGAGAGTTTAGGAAATAGATACATCATTTTGACATTTTCCTTTGATGTAGTTAAGATATTGTGTATAAAGAATCATGGTTTTCAACAGTATGTCAGAGTGCTCGAAAGACACAGAAACCGAATATCCACACTCTGCATTCGGTTCGGCTGATCACCTTTACTGTGCATCAATAAAGTCTGCTCTGTAATTCCGCTATGAAGTCTCATCCTTACTCAAAACCTGTTGTGAACCAGAGGAGAAAGGAGGTGGCTTAACAAAGACTGGGGGCCCAGAGTACGAAGGAGGCGTCAATGGTGGGCTGTGCTAGAGAGGTATCATTGCTTCAGTGAGGAAGCGTAAATCATTTTGGGGGGTGGAGAAGATGCCTAGACGCGGGGGACATGTCCAGAGGCGGGGGAGAGGTCTGGACGCAGGGGACATGTCCAGAGGCAGGGGACATATCCAGACGCGGGGGACCTGTACAAGAAACGCAGAAAGCTAGCATGCAGGTACAGCAAGTAATTAGGAAGGCAAATGGCATGTTGCTAGAGGGTTGGAGTATAAGAGTAAGGAAGTTTTGCTACAGTTGTACAGGGCCCTGGTGAGACTACACCTGGAGTACTGTGCAGCGTCTTGGTCTCCTTATCCAAGGAAGGATATACTTGTCTTCAAGGCGGTTTACCAGATTGATCTCTGTGATGAGAGGGCTGTCCTTTGAGGAGAGATTGAGTAGATTGGGCCGATACTCTCTGGAGTTTAGAAGAAGGAGAGGTGATCTCATTGAAACATATAAGATTCTGAGGGGGATAGACAAGGCTGAGAGGTTGTTTCCTCTGGCTGGAGTGTCTGGAACTAGAGGGCAAGTCTCAGGATAAAAGAAAGGCCGTTTAAGACTGCGATGAGGAGGAATTTCTTCACTCAGAGGGTTGTGAATCTTTGGAATTCTCTACCCCAGTGGCTGTGGATGCCGAGTCGTTGAGTATATTCAAGGCAGAGATAAATAGATTTTCGTACTCTAGGGGAATCAAGCGATATGGGGATCGGGTGGGAAAGTGGAGTTGAGGTCAATGATCTTATTGAATGGCGAAGCAAGCTCAAGGGGCTGAATGGCCAACTCCTGCTCCTAATTCTTATGTCCTTACATGTGTAATGCCCTTGGAACATTCACTGGTAAGGTACAATAGATATTACTTCTGTAGAGCACTGAAGTTACTCTGATCTCCTCTAAGCTTCGAAAAATTAAGGAATCTAGCACCAAAAGAGTGGAGATACAGATGGCAGTGGATTGATTCGGGAACCAGCGACAGGTACAAATACAGCACCTGGAAACTGGTACACAGACAGCATGCAGCAACCTGAACACACAGAATCCCACCACCTGTATACACAGTCTCCCTGGATAAGTCTCTGATACATTTTAACATATAATCCCTAATCATAAGTACACATACCGCCCTCAGTCCCGGGTACACCGCCCTCAGGTACACACAAAGTACACAGCCTTCAGTCCCGGGTACACACAAAGTACACAGCCCTCACTACCGGGTACACAGCCCTCACTCCCGGGTACGCAGCCCTCACTCCCGGGTACACAAAAAGTACACAGCCTTCAGTCTCAGGTACACAGCCCTCAGGTACACACACTACACAGCTCTCAATCCCAGGTACACAGCCCCCAGTCCCGGGTACACAGTCCTCAGATACACACAAAGTACACAGCCTTCAGTCTCAGATAAACAGCCCTCAGTCCGAGGTACACAGCCCTCAGGTACACACAAAGTACATAGCCCTCAGGTACACACACTACACAGCTCTCAGTCCCGGGTAAACAGCTCAGGTACACAGCCCCCAGTCCCGGGTACACAGCTCAGGTACGCAGTCCCAAGTCCCGGGTATACAACCCCAGTCTCGGGTACACATCCCTAAACTCTCAGGTATACACAAAGTACACAGCCTTCAGTCTCGGGTAAACAGCCCTCATGTGCACACACTACACAGCCCCCCCAGTCCCGGGTATACAGCTCAGATGTACAGCTCTCAGTCCCGGGTACACCGCCCGAATCTCTCAGGTACACACTTACCTTCGGCCGTTTCCATTCAAAGGCGACTGCCGGCTTCTCGCTGTAAAACAGAGACGCCTCCTCCGCTGGGAATTCCTGGTCCTCATACAGCAGCCCTTGCTGCAGACACTGGTTCTTCAGCTCCTGGTAGGTGGCCTTCCTGGCCTTCACTCCGATAGTCCCGCGGTCTTTCACCGCCTGCTTCTTCTGGGACCCCCCGCTGGCCGAGCTGAACACATAAGACATGTTTGGTGGCGCCGAGCCGGACTGGAGAGGATGCAGTGAGTCGCTGGGTGAGATGTAGGTTTACCTGTGGCTGCAAGGCTCCACCTCTCTTCCAGCGGGCTTGTCCTCCCACACCTGTTGTCAGGCCAACCCTGCAACTGACACACCCTCACCAACACTTTCCACCCCTTCCCAAACTCCAACCCCAAGCTTCAACTGCCTTCACACCTTCAGGGAGCAACTGGTCATTTAGTGTCAGGGCTGACTTCGTAAAGAGCTGTGGCTTGTTAGAGATTAAATAAAGTCTCTAATGATGCCTCGCTGCCTGAAAGGGCGGCAGAGGCAGAAACCCTCACCACATTTTAAAAAGTACTTGGATGTGCACTTGAAGTGCCGTAACCTACAGGGATTAGGCTGGATCATCATAGGCCGTCCCTCGGAATCGAGGAAGACTTGCTTCCACTCTAAAAATGAGTTCTCAGGTGGCTGAACAGTCCAATACGAGAACCACCGTCCCTGTCACAGGTGGGACAGATAGTTGTTGAGGGAAAGGGGTGGGTGGGACTGGTTTGCCGCACACTCCTTCCGCTGCCTGCGCTTGATCTCTGCATGCTCTCGGCGATGAGACTCGAGGTGCTCAGCGCCCTCCCGGATGCACTTCCTCCACTTAGGGCGGTCTTTGGCCAGGGACTCCCAGGTGTCAGTGGGGATGTTGCACTTTATTAGGCTGGATAGCTCTTGGTCGGCCGGCGCGGACATGATGGGCCAAAATGGTCTCCTTCCGTGCTGTAAATTTCTATGGGCTAAACTTTCCCCTGATGATCGCTGGGCTGTCGCCCATCTATCGCCCATCTATCGCCCAAATAGGTAGGCTGTCGCCCATCTATCGCCCATCTATCACCCAAATAGGCAGGCTGTCGCCCATCTATCGCCCAAATAGGTAGGCTGTCGCCCATCTATCGCCCATCTATCACCCAAATAGGTAGGCTGTCGCCCATCTATCGCCCATCTATCGCCCAAATAGGCAGGCTGTCGCCCATCTATCGCCCAAATAGGTAGGCTGTCGCCCATCTATCGCCCAAATAGGTAGGCTGTCGCCCATCTATCGCCCATCTATCGCCCAAATAGGTAGGCTGTCGCCCATCTATCGCCCATCTATCGCCCAAATAGGTAGGCTGTCGCCCATCTATCACCCAAATAGGTAGGCTGTCGCCCATCTATCACCCAAATAGGCAGGCTGTCGCCCATCTATCACCCAAATAGGCAGGCTGTCGCCCATCTATCGCCCAAATAGGTAGGCTGTCGCCCATCTATCGCCCATCTATCACCCAAATAGGCAGGCTGTCGCCCATCTATCGCCCAAATAGGTAGGCTGTCGCCCATCTATCGCCCATCTATCACCCAAATAGGCAGGCTGTCGCCCATCTATCGCCCAAATAGGTAGGCTGTCGCCCATCTATCGCCCATCTATCACCCAAATAGGCAGGCTGTCGCCCATCTATCACCCAAATAGGCAGGCTGTCGCCCATCTATAACCCAAATAGGCAGGCTGTCGCCCATCTATCACCCAAATAGGCAGGCTGTCGCCCATCTATAACCCAAATAGGCAGGCCGTCGCCCACAATTTCTGGGGCCCTCGCAATCGAAGTGGAAAGTCGAGCCCTAAGATCCTATGATATTTATAAACCAACTGTCAATCTGTATTGGTTTATGTTTGAAAAAAAGTAGCAACTCATGATTTCTTATCAAAGCTCATGATCTTGAAGAATTCTGTCTTTTGATTTAGGAGACAGTGGAATTGGCATTACTGCACCTCGAACTAAAAATTCTCATCCTTGTTTTCAAATCCCTCCATGACCTCAGCCCACCCTATCTCTGTAACCTCCTTTAAGCCTAGAACCCTCTGAGATATCTGCGTTCCTCGAATTCTGGCCAATTCAACATCCCCGATTATAATCGTTCCACGATTGATGGCCGTGCTTTTAGCTGCCTGGGCCCTAAGCTCTGGAAATCACTACTAAACCTCTCCTTAACTTTTGGTCACCTGTCCTGATATCTCCTTCTTTGGCTTTTTGTTTGATTACACTCCGTGAAGCATCTCGTGAGGTTTGACTATGTTATAGGTGCTATAGAAATGCAAGTTATTCCTGTTGATTACCTCAAACAATCTGACCGTATCTTCTGTGCTGCCAGTTCCTCTCCCAACTCCAAGGTCACCCTGGAGGGTAAGATCACTCCAAACTCATTTACTGCATCACAAACCATCTCCTTCAACATCCCTCCCCATCATCTTCCATCTTCACCTCTGGTGCCAAGAATGAGGAACCCCCATGGGGCTTCTCCCTCTCCAAATCTCAGAGCTGCCCTTTGCTGCCACCAAGCGTTCTCAGACCAGCCATTAAACTAGTCCCAGCCGCAGAATGCCCTGCACTTCATTGGACCTGGGTTCAGAGCAGGGATCACAAACTCATTACCCTCAGGTACTTCATAGAATCCTAGAAGTTTACAGCACGGAAGGAGGCCATTTCGGCCCAATCGTGTCCACACCGGCCGACAAAGAGCTATCCAGCCTAATCCCACTTTCCAGCTCTTGGTCAGTAGCCCTTGTAGGTTACGGCACTTCAAGTGCACAGCCGAGTACGTTTAAATGTGGTGAGGCTTTCTGCCTTTCAGGCAGTGAGTTCCGCACCCCCACCACCCTCTGGGTGAAAACATTTCCCCTCAAATCCCCTCTAAACCTCCTACCAATTACTTTAAATCTATGCCCCCTGGGTGTTGAGCCCTCTGCTAAGGGAAATAGGGCCTTCCTATCCACTCTATCCAGGCTCCTCATAATTTTATACACCTCAATCAGGTCTCCCCTCAGCCTCCTCTGTTCCAAAGAAAACAGACCCAGCATCTCCAATCTTTCCTCATAGCTAAAATTCTCCAGTCCAGGCAACATCCTCGTAAATCTCCTCTGCACCCTCTCTAGTGCAATCACATCTTTCCTGTGATGTGGTGACCAGAACTGCACGCAGTACTCCAGCTGTGACCTAACTACTGTTTTATACAGTTCAAGCATAACCTCCCTGCTCTTATATTCTATGCTTCGACTAATAAAGCATTCCGTATGCCTTCTTAAGCTGTGGGGTGGCCACCTCTAGAAACGTGCTATCCACGAAGTTCTCAGCCTCGCAGATGCACCACAGTGACTCCAGCCGCCGCTCAAGCTCTGAAACCCAGAGCTCGAGTTGCTGTAGCTGGTGACACTTCCTGCACATGTGGTCGTCCAGGCTACACGAAGCATCCAGGACTTCTCACATGGCACAGGATGTGCACTCCACGGGACAGAACTGCCCTGCCATGCCTCTATTTAATAGACTAAGAACTAACCCTGCAGAAATAAACTTAAAAACTTGACAAAAAGCACTCACCAGCTACTCACCAATCAGCTCATATTTGCACATATACCCTCAGATATTTCCCATATACCTTCAGATGTTTGCCCATATACCCTCAGATATTTACCCATATACCCTCAGATATTTGCCCATATACCCTCAGATATTTGCCATATATCTTCAGATATTTGCCCATATACCCTCAGATATTTGCCCATATACCCTCAGGTATTTGCCCATACCCTATGATATTTGCCCATATACCCTCAGGTATTTGCCCATACCCTATGATATTTGCCCATATACCCTCAGATATTTGCCCATAACCTTTGATATTTGTCCATATACCCTCAGGTATTTGCCCATACCCTATGATATTTGCCCATATACCCTCAGGTATTTGCCCATACCCTATGATATTTGCCCATATACCCTCAGGTATTTTCCCATAACCTATGATATTTGCCCATATATCCTCAGGTATTTGCCCATACCCTATGATATTTGCCCATATACCCTCAGGTATTTGCCCATACCCTATGATATTTGTCCATATACCCTCAGATATTTGCCCATACCCTATGATATTTTCCTACACCATATGATATTTTCCCATATGATATATCCCAAGATATTTCCTATACCCTAAGGGTGCGCGTCTGACAGACACTGGAATATGTAGAGATACTGGCCTTGAAACGATGTTGTGGGTTAATAGTGTACGAACGCATTAGGTGTTCATATGAAACACCTTTTCCAACTACTTGAGCCGAGGTGTTAGCCTGTTTTTAATAAGCGGGTTAGTGCCTCAATTAACACAGGAAAATTCATTGCAAAATGCATTGTGTGAGTACGGTATTATATCACAACACAGCTTCAAGCCCAAAGGGAATCCAGCACATCCATGAATGATTCAGAAACAGGGTGTAATAGGGAGGTGCTCGGATCAGATCTTATTCAGTGAGTAGTGCCATTGGGAAATACAAACTAGCTGAACCAGACCAGCAGGATAAATTGCCGTGGCCCGTCAGATTTGGGAGTGCCTCGAAATGCAAGAGACCTGAAATCACTCCTGCAGTTTCTGTGAACACCCCGATACCATTCATTCATTCTGTCTTTCTTTCTATCCTTTTTTCCTTTCTTTCTTTCTCTCCCGTGCTATTTCTGGTGAACACCCAATGATACAAGGGTGGTTAGGTGACCTGGCTGCATTCTAATCCTGGTCAATACATAACAACATAACATAAGAAGTAGGAGCAGGAGTAGGCCATTTGGCCCCTCGAGCCTGCTCCACCCTTCAATAAGATCATGACTGATCTTCTATCTCAACTCCATTTTCCTGCACTATCCCCATATTCCTTGATTCCCTTAATATCCAAGAATCTATTGATCTCTGTCTTGAATATACTCAAAGACTGAGCCTCCACAGCCCTCTGGGGTAGAGAATTCCAAAGATTCACAACCCTCTGAGTGAAGAAGTTTCTCCTCATCTCAGTCCTAAATGGCCGACCCCTTATTCTGAGACTGTGACCCCTGGTTCTAGACTCTCCAGCCAGAGGAAACATTCTCCCTGCCTCTACCCCATCAGAATTTTGTATGTTTCAATGAGATCACCTCTCATTCTTCTAAACTCTAAAGAATATAGGGCTAGTCTACTCAATCTCTCCTCAGGACAATCCCCTCATCCCAGGAATCAGTCTGGTGAACTTTCGTTACACTCCCTGAATGGCAAGTATCTCCTTCCTTAGGTAAGGAGACCAAAACTGTACACAATACTCCAGGTGCGGTCTCAGCAGGGCCCTATATAATTGCAGTAAGATGTATTTACTCTTATACTCAAATACTCTTGTAATAAAGGCCAACAAACCATTTGCTTTCTTAATTGCTTGCTGTACCTGCCTGTTAACTTTCAGTGATTCATGTACAAGGACACCCAGGTCCCTCTGAACACCAACATTTCTCAATCTCTCACCATTTAAAAAATACACTGCTTTTCTACTTTTCCGACAAAAGTGGATAACTTCACATTTCTCCACATTATATTCTATTTGCCATGTTCTTCCCCATTCACTTAGCCTGTCTATATCCCCTTGAAGCCTTTTTGCATCCTCCTCACAACTTACATTCATAGAAACATAGAAACATAGAAAATAGGTGCAGGAGTAGGCCATTCGGCCCTTCTAGCCTGCACTGCCATTCAATGAGTTCATGGCTGAACATGCAACTTCAGTACCCCATTCCTGCTTTCTCACCATACCCTTTGATTCCCCTAGTAGTAAGGACTTCATCTAACTCCTTTTTGAATATATTTAGTGAATTGGCCTCAACAACTTTCTGTGGTAGAGAATTCCACAGGTTCACCACTCTCTGGGTGAAGAAATTCCTCCTCATCTCGGTCCTAAATGGCTTCCCCCTTATCCTTAGACTGTGACCCCTGGTTCTGGACTTCCCCAACATTGGGAACATTCTTCCTGCATCTAACCTGTCTAACCCCGTCAGAATTTTAAACGTTTCTATGAGGTCCCCTCTCATTCTTCTGAACTCCAGTGAATACAAGCCCAGTTGATCCAGTCTTTCTTGATAGGTCAGTCCCGCCATCCCAGGAATCAGTCTGGTGAACCTTCGCTGCACTCCCTCAATAGCAAGAATGTCCTTCCTCAGGTTAGGAGACCAAAACTGTACACAATACTCCAGGGGTGGCCTCACCAAGGCCCTGTACAACTGTAGCAACATCTCCCTGCCCCTGTACTCAAATCCCCTCGCTATGAAGGCTAACATGCCATTTGCTTTCTTAACCGCCTGCTGTACCTGCATGCCAACCTTCAATGACTGATGTACCATGACACCCAGGTCTCTTTGCACCTCCCCTTTTCCTAATCTGTCACCATTCAGATAATAGTCTGTCTCTCTGTTTTTACCACCAAAGTGGATAACCTCACATTTATCCACATTATACTTCATCTGCCATGCATTTGCCCACTCACCTAACCTATCCAAGTCGCTCTGCAGCCTCATAGCATCCTCCTCGCAGCTCACACTGCCACCCAACTTAGTGTCATCCGCAAATTTGGAGATACTACATTTAATCCCCTCGTCTAAATCATTAATGTACAGTGTAAACAGCTGGGGCCCCAGCACAGAACCTTGCGGTACCCCACTAGTCACTGCCTGCCATTCTGAAGTCCCCATTTACTCCTACTCTTTGCTTCCTGTCTGACAACCAGTTCTCAATCCATGTCAGCACACTACCCCCAATCCCATGTGCTTTAACTTTGCACATTAATCTCTTGTGTGGGACCTTGTCGAAAGCCTTCTGAAAGTCCAAATATACCACATCAACTGGTTCTCCCTTGTCCACTCTACTGGAAACATCCTCAAAAAATTCCAGAAGATTTGTCAAGCATGATTTCCCTTTCACAAATCCATGCTGACTTGGACCTATCATATCACCTCTTTCCAAATGCACTGCTATGACATCCTTAATAATTGATTCCATCATTTTACCCACTACCGATGTCAGGCTGACCGGTCTATAATTCCCTGTTTTCTCTCTCCCTCCTTTTTTAAAAAGTGGGGTTACATTGGCTACCCTCCACTCCATAGGAACTGATCCAGAGTCAATGGAATGTTGGAAAATGATTGTCAATGCATCCACTATTTCCAAGGCCACCTCCTTAAGTACTCTGGGATACAGTCCATCAGGCCCTGGGGATTTATGGCCTTCAATCCCATCAATTTCCCCAACACAATGTCCCGACTAATAAGGATTTCCCTCAGTTCCTCCTCCTTACTAGACCCTCCGACCCCTTTTATATCCGGAAGGTTGTTTGTGTCCTCCTCAGTGAATACCGAACCAAAGTACTTGTTCAATTGGTCCGCCATTTCTTTGTTCCCCGTTATGACTTCCCCTGATTCTGACTGCAGGGGACCTACGTTTGTCTTTACTAACCTTTTTCTCTTTACATATCTATAGAAACTTTTGCAATCCGTCTTAATGTTCCCTGCAAGCTTCTTCTCGTACTCCATTTTCCCTGCCCTAATCAAACCCTTTGTCCTCCTCTGCTGAGTTCTAAATTTCTCCCAGTCCCCGGGTTCGCTGCTATTTCTGGCCAATTTGTATGTCACTTCCTTGGCTTTAATACTATCCCTGATTTCCCTTGATAGCCACGGTTGAGCCACCTTCTCTTTTTTATTTTTACGCCAGACAGGAATATACAATTGTTGTAGTTCATCCATGCGGTCTCTAAATGTCTGCCATTGCCCATCCACAGTCAACCCCTTCAGTATCATTCGCCAATCTATCCTAGCCAATTCACGCCTCATACCTTCAAAGTTACCCTTCTTTAAGTTCTGGACCATGGTCTCTGAATTAACTGTTTCATTCTCCATCCTAATGCAGAATTCCACCATATTATGGTCACTCTTCCCCAAGGGGCCTCGCACAACGAGATTGCTAATTAATCTTCTCTCATTACACAACACCCAGTCTAAGATGGCCTCCCCCCTAGTTGGTTCCTCGACATATTGGTCTAAAAAACCATCCCTTATGCACTCCAGGAAATCCTCCTCCACCGTATTGCTTCCAGTTTGGTTAACCCAATCTATGTGCATATTAAAGTCACCCATTATAACTGCTGCACCTTTATTACACGTACCCCTAATTTCATGTTTGATGCCCTCCCCAACATCACTACTACTGTTTGGAGTTCAATGAGTTCATGGCTGAACATGCAACTTCAGTACCCCATTCCTGCTTTCTCGTCATACCCCTGGATCCCCCTAGTAGTAAGGACTACATCTAACTCCTTTTTGAATATATTTAGTGAATTGGCCTCAACAACTTTCTGTGGTCGAGAATTCCACAGGTTCACCACTCTCTGGGTGAAGAAGTTTCTCCTCATCTCGGTCCTAAATGGCTTACCCCTTATCCTTAGACTGTGACCCCTGGTTCTGGACTTCCCCAACATTGGGAACATTCTTCCTGCATCTAACCTGTCCAATCCCGTCAGAATTTTAAACGTTTCTATGAGGTCCCCTCTCATTCTTCTGAACTCCAGTGAATACAAGCCAAGTTGATCCAGTCTTTCTTGATATGTCAGTCCCGCCATCCCAGGAATCAGTCTGGTGAACCTCCGCTGCACTCCCTCAATAGCAAGAATGTCCTTCCTCAAGTTAGGATACCAAAACTGTACACAATACTCCAGGTGTGGCCTCACCAAGGCCCTGTACAACTGTAGTAACACCTCCCTGCCCCTGTACTCAAATCCCCTTGCTATGAAGGCCAACATGCCATTTGCTTTCTTAACCGCCTGCTGTACCTGCATGCCAACCTTCAATGACTGATGTACCATGACACCCAGGTCTCGTTGCACCTTCCCTTTTCCTAATCTGTCACCACTCAGATAATAGTCTGTCTCTCTGTTTTTACCACCAAAGTGGTTGAGTTTTGCTTCACAAGAAGCGTGGGTGGTAGCTACATTTTGCAGTGAGCATATAGCAAAAATCTTGAGAGAACCAAATTATAACCTCACTTGTCTCCAACGTCTGCTGTAGTGCTGGCTTCATGAAAATATAAGAAATGTGACGGCCAATTTGCGCACAGCAAGCTCCCATAAACAGCAATGTGATAATAACCAGATAATCTGTTGGAGTGATGTTGATTAACATAGAAACATAGAAACATAGAAAATAGGTGCAGGAGCAGGCCATTCAGCCCTTCTAGCCTGCACCGCCATTCAATGAGTTCATGGCTGAACATGAAACTTCAGTACCCCCTTCCTGCTTTCTCGCCATAACCCTTGATCCCCCGAGTAGTAAGGACTTCATCTAACTCCCTTTTGAATATATTTAGTGAATTGGCCTCAACTACTTTCTGTGGTAGAGAATTCCACAGGTTCACCACTCTCTGGGTGAAGAATCCCTCTGGATTGAGGAATAAATATTGACCACGACACTGGGGAGAACTCTCCCTGCTCTTCTTCCAACAGTGCCATGAGAGAGCAGACAGGGCTTCGGTTTAATGTCTCATCCGAAAGACCCGACAGTGCGGCACTCACTAAGTACTGCCCCTCCGACAGTGCAGCACTCCCTCAGTACTGCCTCCCCGACAGTGCACGCTCACTCAGTCCTGCCTCTCCGACAGTACAGCGCTCCCTCAATACTGTCCCTCCGACAGTGCGGCGCTCCCTCAGTCCTGCCTCTCCGACAGTGCGGCACTCCCTCAGTACTGCCCCTCCGACAGTGCGGCGCTCCCTCAGTATTGCCCATTCAACAGTGCGGCACTCCCTCAGTACTGCCCCTCCGACAGTGCAGCGCTCCCGCAGTACTGCCCCTGCGACACTCCCTCAGTACTGCCCCTCCAGCAGTACAGCGCTCCTTCAGTAATGTCCCTCCGACTGTGCGGTGCTCCCTCAGTACTGCCCCTCCGACACTGCGGCACTTGCTCAGTACTGCCCCTCCGACAATGCGGCACTCCCTCAGTACTGCCCCTCCAGCAGTACAGCGCTCCTTCAGTAATGCCCCTCCAACAGTGTGGTGCTCCCTCAGTACTGCCCCTCCGACAGTGCAGCGCTCCCGCAGTACTGCCCCTCCGACAGTGCGGCACTCCCTCAGTACTGCCCCTCCGACAGTGCAGCGCTCCTTCAGTACTGCCCCTCCGACAGTGCAGTGCTCCCACAGTACTGCCCCTCCGACACTGCGGCACTTGCTCAGTACTGCCCCTCTAACAGTGCGGCACTCGCTCAGTACTGCCCCTCCGACAGTGCAGCGTTCCCGCAGTACTGCCTCTCCGACAGTGCAGCGCTCACTCAGTACTGCCCCTCCGACAGTGCAGCGCTCACTCAGTACTGCCCCTCTGACAGTGTGGCGCTCCCTCAGTACTGCCCCTCTGACAGTGTAGTGATCCCTCAGTCATCATCACAGGCAGTCCCTCAGAATCGAGGAAACATAGAAGCATAGAAAATAGGTGCAGGAGTAGGCCATTCGGCCCTTCGAGCCTGCACTGCCATTCAATAAGATCATGGCTGATCATTCCTTCAGTACCCCTTTCCTGCTTTCTCTCCATGCCCCTTGATCCCCTTAACCGTAAGGGCCATATCTAACTCCCTCTTGAATATATCCAATAAACTAGCATCAACAACTCTCTGTGGCAGGGAATTCCACAGGTCAACAACTCTCTGAGTGAAGAAGTTTCTCCTCATCTCAGTCCTAAATGGCCTACCCCTTAACCTAAGACTATGTCCCCTGGTTCTGGACTTCCCCAACATCGAGAACATCCTTCCCGCATTTAACCTGTCCACTCCCGTCAGGATCTTATATGTTTCTATGAGATCCCCTCTCATCCTTCTAAACACCAGTGAATAAAGGCCCAGTTGATCCAGTCTCTCCTCATATGACAGTCCAGCCATCCCTGGAATCAGTCTGGTGAACCTTCGCTGCAATCCCTCAATAGCAAGAACGTCCTTCCTCAGACTAGGAGACCAAAACTGAACACAATATTCCAGGTGAGGCCTCACTAAGGCCCTATACAATTGCAGTAAGACCTCCTGCTCAAATACTCAAATCCCCTAGCTATGAAGGCCAACATACCATTTGCCTTCTTCACCGCCTGCTGTACCTGCGTGCCCACTTTCAGTGACTGGTGAACCATGACACCCAGGTCTCATTGCACCTCCCCTTTTTCTAGTCTGCCGCCATTCAGATAGTATTCTGCCTTCGTGTTTTTGCCACCAAAATGGATAACCTCACATTTATCCACATTATACTGCATCTGCCATGTATTTGCCCACTCACCTAACCTGTCCAAGTCACCCTGCAGCTTCTTAGCGTCCTCCTCACAGCTCACACCGCCACCCAGTTTAGTGTCATCCGCAAACTTGGAGATATTACACTCAATTCTTTCATCCAAATCGTTAATGTATATTGTAAAGAGCTGGGGTCCCAGCACTGAGCCCTGCGGCACCTCACTAGTCACTGCCTGCCATTCTGAAAAGGACCCGTTTATCCCGACTCTCTGCTTCCTGTCTGCCAACCAGTTCTCTATCCACGTCAGTACATTACCCCCAATACCATGTGCTTTGATTTTGCAATCTCTTGTGCGGGACCTTGTCAAAAGCCTTTTGAAAGTCCAAATGCACCATATCCATTGGTTCTCCCTTGTCCACTCTACTAGTTACATCCTCAAAAAATTCCAGAAGATTCGTCAAGCATGATTTCCCTTTCATAAATCCATGCTGACTCGGTCCGATCCTGTCACTGCTTTCCAAATGGGCTGCTATTTCATCCTTAATGATTGATTCCAACATTTTCCCCACTACTGATGTCAGGCTAACCGGTCTATAATTACCCATTTTCTCTCTCCCTCCTTTTTTAAAAAGTGGCATTACATTAGCTACCCTCCAGTCCATAGGAACTGATCCAGAGTCGATAGATTGTTGGAAAATGATCACCAATGCATCCATTATTTCTAGGACCACTTCCTTAAGTACTCTGGGATGCAGACTATCAGGCCCCGGGGATTTATTGGCCTTTAATCCCATCAATTTCCCAAACACAATTTCCCACCTAATAAGGATATCTTTCAGTTCCTCATTCTCACTAGGCCCACTGTCCCCTTGTACGTTCGGAAGGTGCATTTGTATCTTCCTTTGTGAAGACAGAACCGAAGTATTGGTTCAGTTGGTCTGCCATTTCATTGTTCCCCATTATAAATTCACCTGAATCCGACTGCAAGGGACCTACGTTTGTCTTTACTAATCTTTTTCTCTTCACATATTTATAGAAGCTTTTGCAGTCAGTTTTTATGTTCCCTGCAAGTTTCCTCTCGTACTCTATTTTCCCCTCTTAATTAAACCCTTAGTCCTCCTCTGTTGAATTCTAAATTTCTCCCCCAGTCCTCAGGTTTGTTGCTTTTTCTGGCCAATTTATATGCCTCTTCCTTGGTTCTAACACTATCCTTAATTTCCCTTGTTAGCCACGGTTGAGCCACCTTCCCAGTTTTATTTTTACTCCAGACAGGAATGTACAATTGCTGAAATTCATCCATGTGATCTTTAAATGTTTGCCATTGCTTATCCACCGTCAACCATCGAAGTTACCTTTCCTTAAGTTCAGGACCCTAGTTTCTGAATTAACTTTGTCACTCTCCATCTTAATAAGGAATTCTACCATATTATGGTCACTTTTCCCCAAAGGGCCTCGCACAACAAGATTGCTAATTAGTCCCTTCTCATTACACATCACCCAGTCTAGGATGGCCAGCTCCCTGGTTGGTTCCTCGACATATTGGTCTAGAAAACCATCCCTAATACACTCCAGGAAATCCTCCTCCACCGCATTGCTACCAGTTAGGTTAGCCCAATCTATATGTAGATTAAAGTTGCCCATGATTACTGCTGTACCTTTATTGCACACATCCCTTATTTCTTGTTTGATGCTGTCCCCAACCTCACTACTACTGTTTGGTGGTCTGTATACAACTCCCACCAGCATTTTCTGCCCTTTGGAATTCCGTAGCTCCACCCATACCGATTCCACATCATCCAAGCTAATGTCCTTCCTTACAATTGCATTAATTTCCTCTTTCCGCTGCCTGCGCTTGATTTCTGCATGCTCTCGGCGATGAGACTCGAGGTGCTCAGCGCCCTCCCGGATACACTTCCTCCACTTCGGGCGGTCTTGGGCCAGGGACTCCCAGGTGTCAGTGGGGATGTCGCACTTTATCAGGGAGGCTTTGAGGGTGTCCTTGTAGCATTTCCGCTGCCCCCCTTTAGCTCATTTGGCATGGGTGAGCTCCGAGTAAAGCACTGGCTTTGGGAGTCTCGTGTCTGGCATGCGAACTATGTGGCCTGCCCAGCGGAGCTGATCAAATGTGGTCAGTGCTTCAATGCTGGGGATGTTGGCCTGCAGATGTTGGTGTGCCTGTCCTCCCAGGGGATTTGTAGGATCTTGCGGAGACATCATCGGTGATATTTCTCCAGTGTCTTGAGGTGTCTACTGTACATAGTCCATGTCTCTGAGCCATACAGGAGGGAGGGTATTACTCTCGCCCTGTAGACCATGAGCTTGGTGGCAGTTTTGAGTGCCTGGTCTTCAAACACTCCCTCAGTACTGACCCTCCGACCCTCAATACTGCCCCTCCGACAGTGCAGCACTCCCTCAGTACTGACCCTCCGACAGTGCAGCACTCCCTCAGTCAGGCCCCTCTGACAGTGCGGCACTCCCTCAGTACTGCCCCTCCGACAGTACAGCACTCCCTCAGTCATGCTCCTCCGACAGTGCGGCACTCCCTCAGTACTGCCCCTCCGACAGTGCAGCACTCTCTCAGTACTGCCCCTCGACAGTGCAGCACTCCCTCAGTTCTGTTCCTCCGACAGTGTGGCACTCCCTCAGTACTGCCCCTCCGACAGTGCAGCACTCTCTCAATACTGTTCCTCCGACAGTGCGACACTCCCTCAGTACTGCCCCTCTGACAGTGCAGTGCTCCCTCAGTACTGCCCCTCCGACAGTGCGGTGCTCGCTCGGTACTGCCCCTCCGACAGTGCAGTGCTCCCTCAGTACTGCCCCTCCGACAGTGCGGTGCTCGCTTGGTACTGCCCCTCCGACAGTGCGGTGCTCGCTCAGTACTGCTCCTCCAACAGTGCGACACTCCCTCAGTACTGCCCCTCCGACAGTGCAGTGCTCCCTCAGTACTGCCCCTCCGACAGAGCGGTGCTCCTCAGTACTGCCCCTCCGACAGAGTGGCGCTCCTCAGTACTGCCCCTCCGACAGTGCGGCACTCCCTCAGTACTGCCCCTCCGACAATGCGGCGCTCGCTCAGTACTGCCCCTCCAACAGTGCAGCACTCCCTCAGTACTGCCCCTCCGACAGTGCGGCGCTCGCTCAGTACTGCCCCTCCGACAGTGCAGCACTCCCTCAGTACTGCCCCTCCGACAGTGCGGCGCTCGCTCAGTACTGCCCCTCCTACAGTGCAGCACTCCCTCAGTACTGCCTCTCCGACAGTGCGGCGCTTGCTCAGTACTGCCCCTCCGACAGTGCAGCACTCCCTCAGTACTGCCCCTCCGACAGTGCGGCGCTCGCTCAGTACTGCCCCTCCGACAGTGCAGCACTCCCTCAGTACTGCCCCTCTGACAGTGCGGCGCTCGCTCAGTACTGCCCCTCCGACAGTGTAGCACTCCCTCAGTACTGCCCCTCCGACAGTGCGGCGCTCATTCAGTACTGCCCCTCCGACAGTGCGGTGCTCGCTCAGTACTGCCCCTCCGACAGTGCAGCACTCCCTCAGTACTGCCCCTCCGACAGTGCGGTGCTCGCTCAGTACTGCCCCTCCGACAGTGCAGCACCTCCTCAGCACGACTCCCATACCACGTGGTCACTTGACAAACACATGTTTCACACCCTCATTCAAACTTCACATCTCCGAGTGAGACACAATCCGACTCGGATTGGGAACGTTTGGCTGATTCACAGATCAAAGCTTCTGATCGTTGTGCTGACCCAGCCCCCACTCCCTGCCCACTGCTTGCAAAGCATGCTGTGACCGGCTGGGGGAGACAACTGCCACTTACATTACAGCAGGGAAATGACACGAATTTTAGTGTTAAAGTCATAAAAGAAAAGGAATATGGAATGCCATAATTTTGGGAGTGAGCCTTCAGCTGAGTGCATTCCCATCTCTGAGTCAGAGTGCAGGGTTCGATCAACACTTCGGACAATCCTGGTGAGCGGAGATTGAAAGATATTTCACACCTTTATCTCACTCTCATCTTTTCATCAATTCTCCCTAATTAGCTTGTGGTCACAGTTCCCCGTGTGTTGCCTTATCATTCCAATGTGACATTAAACCGAGGCCCCCTCTGCCCTTCAAGTGGAAATACAAGATCCCACAGCACTATTTCAAAGAGGAGCAGGGTAGTTATCCCTGGTGTCCTAGCCAATATTTATCCCTCATTCATAGGATTACATCGGATATACGGCACAGAAACAGATCATTCGGCCCAACCAGTCCATGGTTTTATGCTCCACTCGAGCCTCCTCCCATCTTTCCTCGTCTAAATCTATCAGCATAACCCTCTGTTCCCTTCTCCCTCATACGCTTATCCAGCCTCCCCTTAAATGCATCGATACTATTCGCTTCAACCACTCCCTGTGGTAGCGAGTTCCACATTCTCACCGCTCTCTGGGTAAAGAAGTTTCTTCTGAATTCTCTATTGGATTTCTTGGTGACTATTTTACATTGATGGCCTCTAGTTATGCTCTTCCCTACAAGTGGAAACACTCTCTCTGTATCCACTCTATCAAAACTTTTCATAATTTTAAACACCTCTCAGGTCACCCCTCAGCCTTCTTTTTTCAAGCCTGTTCATCCTTTCCTGTATACCCTCGCATTTCTGGTACCAACTTTGTAAATCTTCTCTGCACCCTCTCTAGTGCCTCTATATCCTTTTTTATAATATGCCGACCAGCCTAATCCCACCTTCCAGCTCTTGGTCCGTAGCCCTGCAGGTTATGGCACTTTAAGTGCACATCCAAGTATCTTTTGAATAGGAGCAGGAGTAGGCCATCTGGCCCCTCGAGCCTGCTCCGCCATTCAATAAGATCATGGCTGATCTGATCCTGGCCTCAACTCTACTCCCCATAACGTTTGGCTTCCTTATCTTTCAAAAATCTGTCTATTTTAAACTTAAATATATTCAATGACCCAGCCTCCACTGCTCTCTGGGGTAGAGAATTCCATACCCGTACTCTCTGCTTTCTGTCTTGTCCCCTGACTCCGCATTCTCTGACCTTGTTCATCAGTCTATTATGGAGCTTCTTATTGAAGGTGTTTTGAAAATATAGACAAATTACATTTACTGCATTACCATTGTCTACTCTCTCTGTTATCTCTTCAAAAAATTCAAGAGGTTAGTCAAGCAAGACTTTCCCTTTTGAAATCCATGCTGACTATTCGTTATTATATTTTTGGTTTCTCGATGTTCTTCTATTCTCCCCTTTAGTCGGGATTCCATTATTTTTCCTACCATCACCAACATCACTAAAAGCATCATCCTGATCATTATCATATTGCTGTTTGTGGGAGCTTGCTGTGCACAAATTGGCTGCCGCGTTTCCCACATTACAACAGTCATCATCATAGTCAGTCCCTCGGAATCGAGGAAGACTTGCTTCCACTCTTAGAATGAGTCCTTAGGTGGCTGAACAGTCCAATACGAGAGCCACAGTCCCTGTCACAGGTGGGACAGACAGTCGTTGAGGGAAGGGGTGGGTGGGACTGGTTTGCCGCACACTCTTTCCGCTGTCTGCACTTGATTTCTGCATGTTCTCGGCGATGAGATGCGAGGTGCTCAGTGCCTTCCCGGATGCATTTCCTCCACTTAGGGCGGTCTTTGGTGTCGGTGGAGATGTTGCACTTTATCAGGGAGGCTTTGACGGTGTCCTTGTAACATTTCCTCTGTCCATCTTTGGCTCGTTTGCCGTGTAGGAGTTCCACGTAGAACGCTTGCTTTGGGAGTCTCGTGCCTGGCATGCGGACGATGTGGCCTGCCCAGCGGAGCTGATCAGGTGTGGTCAGTGCTTCGATGCTGGGTATGTTGGCCTGGTCGAGGACACTAACGTTGGTGCGTCTGTCCCCCCAGGGGATTTGTAGGATCTTGTGGAGACATCGGTGGTGGTATTTCTCCAGCAACTTGAGGTGTCTGTTGTACATGTAGACTACACTTCAAAAGTACTTCATGTGCTGTAAAGTGCTTTGAGACATGCTGAGGTTGTGAAAGGCGCTATATAAACGCAAGCCCTCTCTTTCCCTTATAAGAAAGGGAGAACTCTGTCATTCCAGGATTACCGAGGTTAAGAGGATGACCCTCAAGAACTGTCACAGTATTTAGTGACCAATCGGGAATTGAAACGTAAGCAAGCGGTTTTATTGATCATGGACAGCCGACTCGTTAATAAATAACAGAGCAAGGGAAAAAAATAACATTTTATAAGAGTTGTGCCTGGAATAGTCGGATCACAGCACAATATTTCACAAAAGGTAAGTGAATCACGGAGCGCAAAACTAATCTGGGCCCACGGATACCGTTGTCCTCAAGTGAGAGGGAGGATCAATTGTCGGCAGAGACTCTGGAACTTCCAGTGGGACTTATTGATTATAAGTGAGCCTATTTTTTTTTAGCCAGTTGTTTGTAATCAGTAAATGGAGACGTGAACCAGATGATCTGTTGTGGAGGGGGGCTAATCCTCACAATACGGTCAATCTCAACTGCTTCAAACTCCAGTCCTCCGGCACCAAAGGAACCAGCTTTTCTGGGAGCAATCCTGCCTCTGAGTTAGAAGGTGCAGGGTGCGATCCTGATCCCGGAGAGTGGGCTCCAGCTCTGAATTCTGAGTTGACATCCAGCGGGATAGTAGCATTGGGTTGGCTATGGGCTCTGGTAGCCCGTGAGATCCTCCCAACCTCTAGGACGGGGCGAAGGAGTGGCGAGGTCAGGGCGAAGGAGCGGCGAGAGATTGTAGAGGGACCTGATCGGGGCCTCGGAGAGGCGCGAGTTCGGGGCCCAGAAGAGGCGAGGGCCCAGGGGCAGCACGGTATGTGTGCGCACTAGATCTGTGCAGCAGAGCAGGTCTCCAGTTGTCTTGGATAACCCTTGCCACTGGACCAAGACCTAGCTCTGTCAAGCCCGTGTGGTGGCTGGTGAGCAACGGCCACCACATGTTAAAAAAATCCACGCACAGGCATCTTCCACCCTTCAGGATTTAATTCGGGACCTGGAATATTCGGTCCTTCATTGAAACCCTGTGAACTTTTTGGCGAGGAAGCAAGTCATCCTCGGCTCGAGGGACTGCCTATGATGATGATGATGATTATAGCCATGGTAGCAATGTTCACATCGCAGCCTCTAAGGCAGTGAATCAGCCGATGAATACGCCGAATAATTCATACTATCCTCCAATGGGAGAGTGTGAAGTTACGAAAACAGCAACATTCAATGTGAAGCGGAAATCATGAATGGTTTTGATAGAGTAGATGGGGAGAAACTTTATCCAGTGGCAGGTGGATCAGTAACCAGAGGACACAGGTTTAAGCTAATTGGCAAAAGAACCAGAGGGAGAGATGAGGAGAATTTTTTATACAGCGAGTTGTTATGATCTGGAATGCACTGCCTGAAAGGGCGGTGGGAGCAGATTCAATCGTAACTTTCACAAGGAATTTGGATAATACTTGAAAAGGAACAATTTGCGGGGCTGTGGGGAAAGAGCGGGAGTGGGACTAATTGGATCGCTCGTTCAAAGAGCCGACACTGAATAGTCTCCCTCTGTGTTCTATCAATCTATGGCACTATGCTACGGTGTGCAACAGCCATCACACGTTAAAAAAATCCACGGACAGGCATCTTCCACTCTTCAACACGTAGTTCAGGATCTGGAATGTCAGGTCCTTCATTGAAACACCTGTGAACTTATCTCTTGTTGTGTGGAAGTACGTCATCCTCAATACAAGGGACCACCTCAGAAGAAGAGCTATGCTATCCTTCCCAGGTTATTTGGCTCGAGCTCCCAAAGTTACTAAGAGCTGGAGGGTCAATGGGATTGTTGTGCTGTGTTCGCTGACCTACATTGGCTCCTGGTACGGCTATGCCTCGAATTTAAAATACTCATCCTCCTGTTCAAATCGGTCCATAGCCTCGCCCCTCACTATATCTGTAACCTCCTCCAGCCCTACAACCCTCCGAGATCTCTGCGCTCCTCCAATTCTGGCCTCCAGCTCATTCCCGATTTCCTTCGCTCCACCATTGCCGGCCGTACCTTCAGCTCTGGAATTCCCTCCCTAAACCTTTCCACCTAACTATCTCTCCTCCTTTAAGACGTTCCTTAAAACCCATCTCTTTGACGAAGCTTGTCCTAATACCTCTTTTCGGGGCCCAGGAGAGACGTGAGTTTGGGGCCCAGAAGAGGCGAGGGCCCAGGGGCAGCACGGGCCCAGCCCACACTGTGCGATATGTGCGCACACTAGGTCTGTGCAGCAGAGCAGGTCTCCAGTCGACCTGGTTAATCCTTGCCACTGGACCAAGACCTCGCTCTGTCAAGCCCGTGTGGTGGCTGGTGTGCAACGGTCACCCCACGTTAAAAAAATCCACGCACAGGCATCTTCCACCCTTCAGGATGTAGTTCGGGATCTGGAATATTAGGTCCTTCATTGAAACACCTGTGAACTCATCCCTTTTTTGTCGTGGAAGCAAGTCATCCTCGATACGAGGGACCACCTATGAATGAATACCTCTTTATGTGGCTCGGTGTCAAATGTTGTTTGATTGCGTTCATGTGGCCATCTATCATCATCATAAGCGGTCCCTAAAGAATCGAGGAAGACTTGCTTCCACTCATAACATGAGTTCTTAGGTGGCTGAACAGTCCAATATGAGAACCACAGTCCCTGTCACAGGTGGGGCAGACAGTGGTTGAGGGTAAGGGAGGGTGGGACTGGTTTGCCGCACGCTCCTTCCGCTGCCTGCGCTTGTTTTCTGCACGCTCTCGGCGACGAGACTCGAGGTGCTCAGCGCCCTCCCGGATGCACTTCCTCCACTTAGGGCGGTCTTTGGCCAGGGACTCCCAGGTGTCGGTGGGGATGTTGCACTTTATCAGGGGAGGCTTTGAGGGTGTCCTTGAAACTTAATATATAAATCCTGCTAACGGATGCTTGTCCTCCCTGTCTGATTGCAGTGTTGGGTTGAGAAGAGGCTGAACATGAAGTGGATCTTCTCGCTGCTGTGGATGGGGGCGCTCCTGGAACCATCGGGAACAATTCGGCCCTACATCCACCCTTTCCTTCTGCTGGCCTGCAACCGAACGGGGTCCCAGGAGGGGGTGGGCCAAGAGGACAGCTTCTTGCCCGTGCTGATTGGAGACGACGATACGAGCCAAGCCAATGGGTCTGAGGGGAGTTGGCGAGCCGGTGAGGAAGAGGAGGAGGAGGAAGAGGCGGGCAGGCCGAGCCCCGGCAAGCGTCGCTTTTTAATTGAAGTCCAGGCCGGTCTGGCCAACGCCTGGATCGGCGACTGGAGGCCACTGGGAGAGGGGTCGGGGGTCACGGTGCTGGCCCCCGTGCAGCTGTACGGAAGCCTGGCCGCTCTGTCTCTGGGGGCCAGCGGCCGAACTGCCCTCACCCTCCGCCATATCCTGGGCTTCTCGGACGACGGCTGCGTGGGCGGAGCGGAAGTGGGCGATGACCGGCGTTCCCGCAACATGCACCGGCACATCAGGCTACTCAGCCACGCCGTCCTTGCCGGCCAGGCCGGCTCCTTGTCCACCGGCACCTGGATGGTTTTCCGCAAGGGCCTGCGGCTGCGGGGGATCTTCGCCCGCGAGCTCCGCCGCTTCTACCCCGGGACGCAGCTCCGAGCCGTCGACTTCAGTCGGCCTCACGCGGCCGAGGATTCCATCGGCAGCCTGATCCGCAACGCGACTGCCGGTGGCAGGGTGGGCAAGCTGGTGAAGGCCTTGAGCCCCGACACTAACCTGGTGTTGACCAATCACATTCATTTCAAAGGTAATGGGGGGGGGGGGGTGGAAGCGGGGGTTGGGGAGAGAAGGGGAGGGGGGAGGGGGAAGCGGGGGAAGATGGGAAAGCTAGAGGGGAGGGGAGAAGCTGGGGGGGAAGGGAGAGGGAAGCGTGGGAGAGGGGAAACAGGGGGCAGCGGGGGAGAGAGGGAAGTGGGGGAGAGAGGGGGAGGCGGGGAGGGGGAAGCTGGTAAAAGATCAAGGCGGTGAAGTGGCTTGTCGGTAAAAATCCCATAATCCCAACAAACACCAAATCCATGGGGGGCAACTTTTGCTTCAACTTCAGGCCTGGCTAGAGGGTCCATGCAGAACAGCAGGTCTCCAGTCCTGGTTAACCCTTGCCACTGGATAAAGGCCTAGCTCTGTCAAGCCCGTGTGGTGGCTGGTGTGCAATGGTCACCACACGATAAAAAAATCCACGCACAGGTATCTTCCACTCCTCAGGATGTAGTTCTGGATCTGGAATATTAGGTCCTTCATTGAAACCCCTGTGAACCCATCCCTTTTTGGCGTGGAAACAAGTCATCCTCACCTCGAGGGACCGCCTATGATGATAACCGGGGCTAAAAGGGTTACATTTACAAGGACAGGCTGCACAGTCTAGGCCTGTATCCCCTGGAGTACAGAAGATCAAGGGGTGATCTAAATCAAGGCCAAGAGTTTCTGCTTTGTGCACAATCGGCGATCCGGGAGCACATTGCCCTCAAAATCGCCGCAGTTTTTGAGAAGTGTTTTTTTTTTGGTCAAGTTCCTGTTCAAACTCACTTGCATATCGCCAGCCGTAAACTCCGTCACGGACCATCGCAATTGGGCCACGTGTCAGAACATCTTTTTTTTTTAAATTGCATTAAAAATTATTCCTTGATATAAATTAAGAGTGGTAACTTGGTGCAGTTATATTAATACAGATGACAATGGGTTTATCACAAATAAGAAGCATTTGTAATCACAGTGTCAATCTACCACTTATGAGTAACCTGATTTTACATAACTACAATTGACCTTTAAAACTATACAGAACCAGTTACTAGTTACACTGGTGTACATCATAAGTGCTGTAGCAAGTTAACAAAAATACATTTAAAAGCTTTTAAAAGGTGGTTATTGGTGCCCTTCCACCTTAAGAGCCTCCTCGAAGTCCCACAACTATTTTAGTTGCACCTGTAAATCAAATGCCCACTTATTAAAGGGGTAAATTAGATGGCAACCTTTAATACAAGTGCCCCCCTGATTAAAGGGAGGGGGTGGCACATTAATCAAATTAAATTTTTGCCAGTAACTTAAATCAAAGTAGAATGTGGTTGCCGGGGGTGATGATGCACTCCAGTCCCTCCGGCGCCCACCTCTCGCGGAGGGCCGCGTGCGTACCGGTGGACACCGCCTGCTCCATCTCCAGGGACACCCACAAACAGACACAATGAGCAAATAATCTCCACGGTGATGCATCCATCCCGGGGACGTGGCTATTTCCAGCCCCGCCCACATATCGGAAACTAGTGCAATAGATCGCACAAACTTGATTTGCGCTGAACATCATTTGCGCTTAAAATCCCGCGGCCTTTAGCTCTGGTTTGGTTGATTCTGGGCGAATTACACTGAGAAAATCAGCTCATCTGAGTGTAAACCCCTGTGTTTAAGATGATTAAAGGAGTCAATAGGGTAGATCGGGAGAAACTATTTCCTCTGGTGGGGGAGTCGAGAACAAGGGGGCGTAACCTTAAAATTAGAGCCAACTGCTCAGGGTGATGTCAGAAAACACTTCGGGGCTGATTAGGAACCAAAATGGCGATCTATTGGAGGAGGCACAAGTCATGGCTGAGGTACTGAGAACTTTTCATCAATGTTCACCAAGGAAGAGAATTTTGCCAAAGCTCTGGTAAACGAGAAGGTTGCTGGGATACTGGATAAGATAAAAATAAAGAGGAGGTACTAGAAAGGTCGCTGTCATGTATGTATGCTTGGGGTTACTAGCCACCAGGTGGCGCCCCCTGTCGGAGGTCATTGGGCTGTACGCACGTGTGCGCGGCCCAGGTTTAAAAGGCAAGCCCATCATGCAATGTAATCACTTTGGGCCCGAATAAAGCAGAGCCAGGTTTGTACCTGTGTTAGTTTATAGTATTCAGTTTATCGAGTTGTTACACACATAGCAGCTGGCATTACTTAAAGCGGATTAATCACCAGGACTAACGGGGATGAATCCGTGGTTGCTGAGGGAAGTAAAGGTAAAGATTGTGGACCACAATCTTCCAATCCTCCTTCGATACGGGAGTGGCGCCAGAGGATTGGAAGGTTGCAAATGTTATACCCCTGTTCAAAAAAGTGGGAGAAGGATATAGGGTACAATTTTGAAACTTGCAGGTGATACGAAACTTGGAAGTGTAGTAAACAGTGAAGAGGATAGTAATAGACTTCAGGAGTATATAGACAGGCTGGTGGGATGGACGGACACGTGGCAAATGAAATTCAATGCAGGGAAGTGTGGGGTGCTACATTTTGGTGGGAAGAATGAGGAGAGACAATACAAGTGAAATGATGGGGGTGCTGGAACAGAGAGACCTGGGGCTGTTTGTGTACAAGTCTTTGAAGGTGGCAGGACAGGTTAACAAAGCAGTGAATAAAGCATATGGGATCCTGGGCTTTAATATATAGAGACAGAGAGAACAAACACCAGGAAGTTATGCTAAACCTTTAAAAAACACTAGTTTGGCCCCAGCTGGAGAACTGTGTCCAAATTTGGGCACCGCACTTTAGGAAGGATTTAAGGCCTTGGAGAGGGTACAGAAGAGATTGACTAGAATGGTTCCAGGGACGAGGGATTTCAGTTACATGGATGGACTGGAGAAGCTGGGGTTGCTCTAGAATAGAGAAGGCTAAGAGATGTGATAGAGATGTTTAAAATCATGGACGGTTTAGATAGAGTAAATAAAGATAAATTATTAGGGTCAATAACGAGAGGGCACAGATTTAAGATGATTGGCAAAAGAACCAGAGGCGACTAGAGGAAAAACGTTTTTACCCATCGAGTGGTTAGGATTTGGAATGCACTGCCTGACAGGGTGGTGGATACAGATTCAATAGTAGCCTTTAGAAGGGAATTGAATAAATACTTAAAGCAGAAAAATTGCAGGGATATGGGGAATGAGCGGGAGCGAGTGGGACTAACTGGATTACTCTTCGAGAGAGCCAGCACAGACTCGATGGGCCGAATGGCCTCCTTCTGTGCTGTGCTGTGCTGTTCTATAATTCTAATCACTTGTTCACACAAAGGTTAATGGAAATCTGGAACTCTCTTCCCTAAAAAGTTGTCGAGGATGGGGGCCAATTGAAAATTTCAAATCTAAAATTGATAGATCTTTGTTAGGGAAGTGTATTAATGGTTACAGAACAAAGGCAGGTAGATGGAGTTAAAATACAGATCAGCCATAATCTAATTGAATGGTGGAACAGGAAAGAGGGGCTGAATGGCCTCCTCCTTGTTCAGAGTGCGATCCCACTCACTTTCTCTCTCCAAAACTGGCTGGTTTTGAGTTGTATTGTGAGTTCTTTGGTGAAGTAATGCAGTAGATATATATATGGACTTTGAAAAGGCATTTGGAAAAAGTACCATGTTAAAAACTTATTAGGAAAATAGAAGCAGATGTTATTAAATGGATGATGGTAACTTGGGTCCGAAATTGGCTAAGGGATAGGAGGCAGAGAGCAGTGATGAATGGATGGTATTCTGACTGGAGAGAAGTATGCAGCCGGGTTCCCCCAGGACCATTGTTTTTCTTGTTATATATAAATGATCTGGACTTGGGTACAGGGAGTACAAATTTGAAATTTGCAGATGATACAAAACTTAGCAGCGTAGTAAATAGTGGGGAGGATAGAAGCAGATTTCAGGATTACAGACAGACTGGTGAAATGGGCAGGCACATGGCAGATGCAATTTAATGCGGATAGTGAAGTGATGCACTGGGAGAAACAACATGGAGAGGGCGGTACAATCGAAATGGTTCTATTTTGAGGGGCTTGGTGTAAGGGCAGAGGGCCCTGGGGCTGAATATTCACAAACCTGTGAAGGTGGCAGAGCAAGGTGATGAGGCAGTTGAGAAAGCGTGTGGGATACTTGGCTTTGTAAATAGGGGCAGTGATTGAAAAACAAGCAAGTCACGCTAAACCTTTACAGATCGCTGGTTAGGCCCCAGCCGGAGTATTGTCCATCATCATCATCATAGGTAGTCCTTGGAATCGACTTGCTTCCATTCCTGAAGTGAGTTCTTTGGTGACTGAACAGTCCAATACGAGAGCCACAGACTCTGTCACAGGTGGGACAGATAGTCGTTGAGGGTAAGGGTTGGGTGGGACTGGTTTGCCGCACGCTCTTTCCGCTGTCTGCGCTTGATTTCTGCATGCTCTCGGCGTTGAGACACGAGGTGCTCAGTGCCCTCCCGGATGTACTTCCTCCATTTAGGGCGGTCTTTGGCCAGGGACTCCCGGGTGTCAGTGGGGGTGTTACAATTTATCAGGGAGGCTCCACAATTCTGGGCTCCACACTTTAGGATATCAAGGCCCTGGAGAGGTCACAGAGGAGGTTTACCAGGATGATACCAGGGATGAGGGACTTCAGTTACATGGAGAGACTGGAGAAGCTGGGATTGTTCACCTTAGAGCAGAGAAGGTTAAGGGGAGACGTAATAGAGGTGTTTAAAATCATGAGGGGTTTCGATAGAGTAAGTCGGGAGAAACTGTCCCTCTGGCAAGTGGGTCGGTAACCAGGGTCATCGATTTTAAATAATTGGCAAAAGAACTAGAGAGGAGATAACGAGAGATTGTTTCACACAGAGGGCTTTGTGATTTGGAAAGAACTATCTGAAAGGTGGTGGAATCAGAGATTGGACATGTACTTCAAGAGAACTCATTTGCAGGATTATAGGGGAAAAAGCTGGGGTGTGGGACTAAATTGGATCGCTCTTTCAAAGAGCCAGCACAAGCATGATAGGCCGAATGGCCTCCTTCTGTGCTGTAAGAGCCTACGATTCCCTCTCTTTCTCCCGCTATATCTCGAAGGGAACTTATGATGAATTGTACGGTGCTTGGATCTGATGACGATGAATTGTCCAGTACTAGGAATCTATAATAGCACATTTTTTGAATGAGACATTAAGCCGAAGTCCCTCCTGCCCTCTCGGGTGGATGTAAAAGTTCCCAAGGCCTCATTCAAGAAGAGGAGTTTTCCTGGTGTCCTGGGCAACATTTATCCCTAAAGGTGTGAAAAGTGCTATAGAAATGCAAATCTTTCTTCTTTCCAATATTTGCACAACCATGGGAGGTCAGCCTGGCGTAAGGGGGCAGACCTCTGTGATGGCTGGAACTTTTTTCCTCGGCCCAATTCTGCGGAAGCAAGAACATCTAGACCGTTAAAATGACGTTCCTTGGTAAAATAACCTCTCTTTTTTTTTTCCTCTCAGGAAAATGGAAGACCAGATCTCAATGTCATGGGACAGAATTTCAGGATTTTTTCAATGAAGGGGGTACCAAAGTCCAGGTTGCTATGATGACGCTGTGCGGCAGGTTTCAGTACAAGATCTTTCCTCAATACACACAGATTAAACTCCCAATGAGCGGGGCAACGTACATGATGCTTATCCAACCAGTCCAACCCAACATGATGCAAAACATCGAAAAAAACCTGGCAGCTAACAGTATCTCGAAAGATCTTCAATCGGGGTACTCATAGAATAAGTTATAGTTATATTGATAACATCAAGTCTACAGCACAGAAACAGGCCACTTGGCCCAATGGGTCCGTGCCGGTGTTTATGTTCCACACCAGCCTCCTCCCACCCCTCTCCATCTTACCCTATCAATATATCCTTCTATTCCTTTCTCCCTCATGTGTTTATCCAGCTTCCCCTTAAATGCACCTACACTATTTATCTCAATCACTCCCTGTGGTAGCGAGTTCCACATTCTGACCACTCTCTGGGTAAAGAAGTTTCTCCTGAATTCCCCATTGGATTTATTAGTGACTATCTTATATTTATGGCCCCTAGTTTGGGACTCCCCCACTAGTGGAAACAGCTTCTCTATTTCTACCCTATCGAACCCTTTCATAATCTTAAAGACCTCTCTCAGGTCTCCCCTCAGCCTACTTGTTTCTAGAGAAAAGAGCCCCAGCTTGTTGAGACTTTGCCGATAGTTGTAACCTCTCAGTTCTGGTATAAATCCTCGTGAATCTTTTTTGCACCTTCTGCAATGTCTCTATATTCTTTTCATAATATGGAGACCGGAACTGTTCACAGTGCTTCAAGTGCGGTCTAACCAAGGTTCGATACAAGTTTAACATAACTTCCCTGCTTTTCAATTTTGTCCTTCTAGAAATGAACCCCCGTATTTGGTTTGCAGTTTTTTTAGTGTCCTAATTAACCTGCTTCGCGACTTAGGTGATTTGTGTATCTGTCCCCACAGATCCATCCTCTACGCCATTTAGATTCTTATTTTCTATAGAATGTATGACCTCCTTATTCTTTCTACCAAAATACTCGTGGTATTTAAAAGATTACGGTAGTATAGTATTATATTACTAGACTAGTAATCCAGAGGCCTGGACTGATGATCCAGAGACATGAATTCAAATCCCACCACGGCAACTGGGGAATTTAAAATTCAGTTAATTAAATAAATCTGGAATTAAAAAGCCAGTATCAGTAATCATCATCATAGGCAGTCCCCCAAAGCGAGGATGACTTGCTTCCACGCCGAAAAGGGATGAGTTCACAGGTGTTTCAATGAAGGACCTAATATTCCAGATCCCGAACTACATCCTGAAGGGTGGAAGATGCCTGTGCGTGGATTTTTTTTACCGTGGGGTGACCATTGCACACGGGCTTGACCGAGCTAGGCCTTGGTCCAGTGGCAAGGGTTAACCAGGACGACTGGAGACCAGCTCTGCTGCACGGGCCTAGTGCGCACACATACCGCAGTGTGGGCTGGTCCTTGCTGCCCCTGAGCCCTCGCCTCTCCTGGGCCCTGATCACTTCCATGAACCCAGCAGATTGTCATATAAAACTCATCTGGTTCACTAATGTCCTTTAGGGAAGGAAATCTGCTGGTCTTACCGGTCTGGCCTATATGTGACTCCAGACCCACAGTACTGTGGTTGACTCTTAACTGCTCTCTGCAATGGCCCAGCAAGCCGTTCAGTTGTAACAAGAAGTATCACCACACGGACTGCAGCAGTTCAAGAAGGCGGCACTGGAGCAAAGGGCAATTAGGGATGGGCAATAAACGCTGGCCTTGCCAGTGATGGCCACATCCCATGAATGAGTAAAAAGAAAATATTTATGAAAAAAACAATGTGGGAGTGACATTAAAAAGTTGGAGTTGCCTTGGCTGCCCATGTTAGACAAGGCCCGATATCCAGTTCTTTTGGAGTCAGTCGAATTGAATATCGGGCCGGGCATATAACGGGCGACCAATGAAACGCAGTCTGCTTTGCGACCCGACCCATGACTGATTTCACCCCCTTGAATGTGTTGCAACGTGCCATTTTTCTCAGTATCCGGGGAAAATGTTCTTTTCTCTTGCGTTGACCCTGCAGCAATGTCAGGCTGGTCCTGCCGCGGTTCGAATGGAACGGCACGTACGACGTGAAAGAGTTTTTCCGCAGGAAACAGGTGCTTGATACACTGGGCGGCCAAGCCAATTTCTCCAGGTTAAGCAGCACCCAACGGCTGGCACCAGACCAGGTAGGGAAGCAGTCCGGCTAACGGGCATCGCCAGCCTCACACATATCCCGAGAACGAATTAAAACACGTCACCCCCTGAAATTACAACCTGGACCTGATCAATAACCTGGTGTCCTAGATCCCCCTCCCGAGCCACTGTCTCGGGCTGAACCAGACTGTTCTCAATCTGAGCATCCTGTCTGACCCCGAGATGAGCTTTCCGCCCCATAATCTCTCCATTACCAAGAACGCCTACTTCCATCTCCGTATCTCTGCCCGTCTCTGCCCCTGCCTCAGATCACCTGCTGCTGAAACGCCCATTCGTGCCCTTGTTACCTCCATACATGACAGTCCGGCCTCCCACCTTCTGCACTCTTCAGCTCATCCAAAACTCTGCTGCCCATATCCTAACTTGCACCAAGTCCCGTTCGTTCATCGCTCCTGTGCTCACTGACCTACATTGGCTCCCGGTCCGGCAATGGCTCAAATTTAAAATTCTCATCCTTGTGTTCCAATCCCTCCACGGCCTCACCCCTCCCTATCTCTGTAAACTCCTCCAGCCCCACAACCCTCCCTATCTCTGTAAACTCCTCCAGCTCCACAACCTTCCATATCTCTGTCAACTCCTCCAGCCCCACAACCCTCTCTATCTCTGTAACCCCCTCCAGCCCTATAACCCTCCCTATCTCTGTAAACTCCTCCAGCCCCACAACCCTCTCTATCTCTGTAAACTCCTCCAGCCCCACAACCCTCCATATCTCTGTCAACTCCTCCAGCCCCACAACCCTCTCTATCTCTGTAACCCCCTCCAGCCCGACAACCCTCCCTATCTCTTTAACCCCCTCCAGCCCCACAACCCCTCCCTATCTCTGTAAAATCCTCCAGCCCCACAACCCTCTCTATCTCTGTAACCCCCTCCAGTCCTACAACCCTCCCTATCTCTTTAACCCCCTCCAGCCCCACAACCCCTCCCTATCTCTGTAAACTCCTCCAGCCCCACAACCCTCCCTATCTCTGTAAACTCCTTCAGCCCTACAACCCTCCCTATCTCTGTAACATCCTCCAGCCCTACAACCCTCCCTATCTCTGTAACCTCCTCCAGCCCTACAACCCTCCCTATCTCTGTAATCTCCTCTAGCCCTACAACCCTCCCTATCTCTGTAATCTCCTCCAACCCTACAATCCTCCCTATCTCTATAGCCTCCTCCAGCCCCTACAACCCTCCCTATCTCTGTAACCTCCTCCAGCCCCTACAACCCTCCCTATCTCTGTAACCTCCTCCAGTCCTACAACCCTCCCTATCTCTGGTTGTGGGGCTGGAGGAGGTTGCAGAGATCTCTGCGCTCCTCCAATTCTGGCCTCTTGACCATCCCCGATTTTTATCACTCCACCATTGGCGCCGTGCCTTCAGCTGCCGAGGCTTTAAGCTCTGGAATTCAGTCTCTAAACCTCTCCACCTCCCTCTCCTCCTTTAAGACGATCCTTAAAACCTCCCTCTTTAAACCTAACCTTTGATCACCTGTCCTAATATCTCTTTATGTGGCTCGGTGTGAACATTTGTTTGATAACGCTCTTGTGAAGCGCCTTGGGATGTTGTACTATGTTAAAGGTGCTATATAAATGCAAAGTTGTTGCTTCAGAATTGTTCCTGAGAGCTTCCTCCCTTTGTTAAATGTCCTGCTTTTAAATCTATGTTTTTTCAGGTCATGCAAAGCATTATTTTTGAAGTGACTGAAGATGGGGAAGAGCCGATCCCTGCAGGAGAGTTTCCGCTCAGTAACACGACTGCTACGACGGAGATTCGGATAGACAAGCCTTTCTTTTTCCGAGTTTATGATGGGACATTGGACGTACTGCTGTTTCTTGGCAGAGTAAAGAAACTTAATTGAAAACCAGAATTAAAAATATTTTAACCCAAGATGTGCTCTCAGAAAGATTCACCGGAAAATGTAGTTTTAGTAGAAGGTTGCTGGGAAAGGGCAGGGATAGGAGAGAATGGGAGCAGAGTAGATATTTCTGAAGAAGGGCTAGCAGCAGTGCAAGAGCGATGAGCCAAATGCCCTTCTTCCAAGCTGTAATTTCCACAATTGTGATTTTTGAATCAGACCAGATAAAGTTACTAAATGCAACATCATATAAATAAACGGCCCTAAATCATTCCATTTTAGGCAATAATTATGACAAGAAGGGATTTTCAAAGTTTTATACATTGATACTATACTAAAAATATTACATCTACATGCACTTCCTAGCAACTTTTGCTGTTCTGACTTCTAAGCTCCCCATTTATAATGATAATTGCCCATGTCAACTGGCCAGGCTGCAACTACACCCTCCCTCCAGCTGACACACACTTCACAAGCTTGTGTCTGCGCACATTCAGAGGCTGAACTCCAAGTCATCGTCAACATCTTCACCGAGGCGTACGAAAGCATGAGCCTTACACTAAACATTCATAAGACAAAGCCTCCACCAACCAGACCCAGCCACACAGCACTGCCCCCGTCATCAAGATCCCTGGCCCTGGACAACGTGGACCACTTTCCATACCTCGGGAGCTTATTATCAGCAAGGGCAGACATCGACGACAAAGTTCAACACCGCCTCCAGTGCGCCAGCGCAGCCTTCGGACGCCTGAGGAAAAGAGTGTTCGAAGATCAGGCCCTCAAATCTGGCGTCAAGCTCATGGTCTAAAGGGGTGTAGTGATACCCGCCCTCCTGTCTGGCTCAGCGACGGAGACCATATGCACTAGACACCTCCATTCGCTGGAAAAATACCACCAACGATGTCTCCGCAAGATCCTGCAAATCCCCTGGGAGGACAGACGCACCAATGTTAGTGTCCTCGACCAGGCCAACGTCCCCAGCATCGAAGCACTGACCACACTCGACCAGCTCCGTTGGGCGGGTCACATTGTTCGCATGCCTGACACAAGACTCCCAAAGCAAGCGCTCTACTTGGAATTCCTACATGGCAAGCGAGCCCCAGGTGAGGACACCCTCAAAGCCTCCTTAATAAAGTGCAACATCCCCATCGACACCTGGGAGTCCCTGGCCAAAGACCGCCCAAAATGGAGGAAGAGCATCTGGGAGGGCGCTGAGCACCTCGAGTCTCGTCACCGAGAGCATGCAGAAACCAAGCGCAGGCAGCGGAAGGAGCGTGCGGCAAACCAGACTCCCCACCCACCCTTTCCTCCAATGCCTGTCTCCCACCTGTGACAGAGAATGTGATTCCCGTATTGGACTGTTCAGTCACCTAAGAACTCACTTTTAGAATGGAAGCAAGTCTTCCTCGATTCCGAGGGACTGCCTATGATGATGACCAGCTGCTCAGTGCTCAGGGAGGCTGGCCATGCCTTGCTGGGTGATCGAACGCAGGTTCAAGGGACCCCCAACCCCAACTCAAGTGTGAAAAGAACAATTCTGACGGAGAACCTAGCCCCAGGTACAAGATTGAAGATAGAATCTGTGTTTTTCCTCTGGAATTAAGATACAGATCAGCTATGATCTAATTGAATGGCGGAACAAGCTCGAGGGGCTGAATGGCCTCTTTCTGCTCCTAAGTTCCTTCCTATTAGTCCGAATCAGCACCCCAAGTATAATATACTAACTAGCAGTCCGAATCAGTACTCCAAGTACATTCTACTAATTAGCAGTCCGAATCAGTACCCCAAGCACATTCTACTAACTAGCAGTCCGAATCAGTACCCTAAGCACTTTCTACTAACTAGCGGTCCGAATCAGTACCCCAAGTACATTACACTAACTAGCGGTCCGAATCAGTACCCCAAGTACATTATACTAACTAGCGGTCCGAATCAGTACTCCATGGGCAACTTATGTGAATAGTCCCTTGGTCTGCAATTTGGGATTATCATGAAAGATTTGGTGTTTTCAGAGTTCATTACCCATTAAACCAGTGGTGGGCAAAATGTCAAAATGCATCTGGCCTGCTGAGTCATTTTACCCGGCTCGCTGTACAGGACAGAAATTGAGCGCCAGCTGGAGCTTGAGCCACACATTAGTCTATTCACTTTCTCTTCTCATGGGTCAGAGGCGGACCCCAAATGCCAAGGAACACACGGTCTTTTTTCATTCAATTGATCAATTCACAAAAGCGATTCTCACCGACCCAAACTTATAAGGATCTGTTCTGCGATTCTGGGTCCCAATGGTGTGTGTCCATACCCAGAATGCACTGCATACTCGAATATGCCCTATTCATCTTAGAGTCGAGTCATGGCTGCTCAGCTCAGTGACTCTTTTTGCGGAAGTGCTGCCATGGCAGGGCCGCAGGCCTGCGGGTAGCTCCCTGGGCCGGCGTGCAACCGGCATTGACGTCATCGCTGTGCGCGGCAACCGCGCAGCGCCGCGCGCCGACCCCTTACCGCCCCGCGAGGCTGGCCGACATCCGCTTGCGGGGCGGAAGTTAAAGGGGAGGTCACCAGTGCCCCGCACTGCCATCTGGCTTTTGGGTCGGCTCACTTACCCATTTTGTTCACGTGGCTGCAGTCCCTGTACCATGTTGCCCTGGTGGTCCAGCGGAGGCCATCGGAGGCCTTGCAGAGTGCGCAGCGGCCCTCCCCTTTAAGCGGAGGGGAGGGGCCGTTGAAACGCGCCACCGCTACGCTGAGCATCTGCGTAGCGCTCCCGACCGCGCCCCGCTGGTCCCGCCCCTAAAGGAAACGGAGCGCGCGAGACTGCACTCCACTTCCTCTGAGGGGCGGTAAGCCCAATTCAGCGGCCGGGGGCAGGACTTGCACACCGGGCGCAGGAAGTCCCGCCCCGAGCGGGTTACCGCCCCCAATTGGTGCGCAGTGCAACTTTGCCCCCATTATCTGATTGCTATCTGAATTTATGTTTATGAATTATTGGGAGGGTAGAAATGGGAGCGATGATCAACACTGAGTTAGCCTGCTCCAAATTTACCAAATTAACACTTTGCTCTCACCGATGACTATCAGTGGGGTTATTAATTCTTGCATAATTATTCACTCGTTTTAATAGTATCCCACTTAATGAGTATAGTGGAGGCGTAACTAAATGGACCTGGGTATTCTGGACGTTGCAATTCACTGCTTTTAATTTAAGCCCTTTTCCCCGTACCATGAACAATTTAAGTTTATTGTCATGACTGGAAGAGGGTTGCAGAGATTTATGTCGTTGGCTAGTCCCAGTAAGAAATATCACTTGGGGAAGAATGTGTATTATGGTGCATTACTCTGCGCTTTCTCAAGTGACAGTCGCTGAACTCTACAGGCGTCTTGGCCTTTCTGAGGAGTGACAGAACGTTGACAATGAACAAGCCTAATTTGACGGCTGATCTATGGTGTCATTTGCAAATTCAATCATTTTCCGAATCACCTCATTATTTCTCAGCAAGTTTTCAAAAGCAACAACAACTTGTATTTATATAGCACCTTTAACGCAGTAAAACATCCCGAGGCGCTTCACAGCAGTGTTATAAGACAAAACAAATAAATTTGACACCGAGCCACATAAGAAGAAATTACGGCAGCTGACCATGAGCTTGGTTAAAGAGGTAGGTTTTAAGGAGCGTCTTCAAGGAGGAAAGAGAGGTAGAGACATGGAGAGGTTTAGGGAGAGAGTTCCAGAGCTTGGGGCCCAGGCAGCTGAAGGCACGGCCACCGATGGTTGAACAAGTTATAATCAGGGATGCTCAAGAGGGCAGAATTTGAGGAGTGCAGACATCTCGGGGGGGTTGTGAGGCTGAAGGAGATTACAGAGATAGGGAGGGGCGAGGCCACGGAGGGATTTGTAAACAAAGGCATTGCTTAACCGGAAGCCAATGTAGGTCAGCGAGGGGTGATGGGTAAATGGGACTTGGTGCAAGTTAGGACACGGGCAGCTGAGTTTTAAATGACCTCAAGTTTATGTAGGGTAGAATGTGGGAGGCCAGCCAGGAGTGCATTAGTGTAGTCAAGTCTAAAGGTAACAAAGGCATGGATGAGGGTTTCAGCAACATTTCAGAGGTGGAAATCGGCGGTTTTAGTTATGCCGCGGATATGTGGCTGGAAGCTCACTTCAGAGTCAAATATGACACCTAGGTTGCGAACAGTCCTGTTCACCCTCGGACCGATGTTAGGGAGAGGGATGGAGTCGGTGGCTAGTGAATGCGGTTTGTGGCGGGGGTCAAAGACAATAGCTTCTGTCTTCCCGATATTTAATTGGAGAAAACTTCTGCTCATCCGGTGCTGGATGTCAGACAAGCAGTCTGACAATTTAAGAGGCCATGGAGGGGTAGTGAGGTAGAGCTGGGTGTCGTCAGTGTACATGTGGAAACTGACGCCATGTGCAATTTTTAAAAGTATAAATGATTTTAATCCTTGATTGTACCTTATATCGTGTTTAGAATTGCAATGGAAACACAATCGATCTCCCATTTCCCACTGTAAGAATGAATTTAGACCTTTTGGAATAAACAGACTGTGCACGTTTCAATGTAGACCTGTATCATGTTCGTCAGCATGGTAATAAGTGTTATTATTAAGTGTGGGTTCTTTATACAATAAATGCCGTAACACAGTTCAGTTTGTGTGCGCAGCAATCTTCCCTCAAATTAATCTTGTGCGCAGTCCCTTTAAATGAGCTGCGCCAATATCTCTTCCAGCGACCGGAGCTGGTGAGTGGCCTGCGTGGGATCTCGCCATTGGTGCACGACCACACACCTTCGGGGCAACTCAACAGCTCACCAAAACTTGTTAAGTGGCCCTCCAGCCCAAATAATTGCCCACCCCTGATATGGAGTATACAGCAGCCAGCACAGTCTGAAACACATCATGTAGAGTATCATCACAGTCCCTCGAAGCGAGGACGACTTGCTTCCACGCCAAAAAGGGATGAGTTCACAGGTGTTTCAATGAAGGACCTAATATTCCAGATCCCGAACTACATCCTGAAGGGTGGAAGATGCCTGTGTGTGGATTTTTTAACATGGGGTGGCCATTGCACACCAGCCACCGCACGGGCTTGTCAGAGCTAGGTCTTGGTCCAGCGGCAAGGGCTACCCAAGATGACTGGAGACCAGCTCTGCTGCACGGACCTAGTGCGCACACACATCGCAGTGTGGGCTGGGTCCGTGCTGCTCCTGGGCCCTCGCCTCTTCTGGGCACCAAACTCACACCTCTCCTGGGCCCCGGTCAACTCCCCTTTACAAACTCTTGCCGCTCCTTCGCCCCTCCTGCTGTGCCTGCCCGCACTGCAATCAGCGACCTGACTTTTCAGCCATCACCCTCCTGCAGCAGCACGCGCTGCTCCCTGCAGTGGTATGTGGCCGCTCGCTGCTCCCTCCAATGGCCCCGGCCTGCATGTACAGTATACTGTATCCAGCACAGTCTAAAACACACCATGTAGAGTATACAGCATCCAGCACAGTCTAAGACAATGCACCATGAGGAGTATACAGCAGCCAACGCAGTTTATAACAGTGCACCATGTGGAGTATACAGCAGTCAGCACAGTCTAGGACAGTGCACCATGTAGAGTATGCAGCACTCAGCACAGTCTAGGACAGTGCACCATGTGGAGTATACAGCACTCAGCACAGTCTAGGACAGTGCACCATGTAGAGCATACAGCACCCAGCACAGTCTAGAACAGTGCACCATGTAGAGTATACAGCACCCAGCACAGTCTAGAACAGTGCACCATATAGAGTATACAGCACCCAGCACAGTCTAGAACAGTGCACCATGTAGAGCATACAGCACCCAGCACAGTCTAGAACAGTGCACCATGTAGAGTATACAGCACCCAGCACAGTCTAGAACAGTGCACCATGTAGAGTATACAGCACCCAGCACAGTCTAGGACAGTGCACCATGTAGAGTATACAGCACCCAGCACAGTCTAGAACAGTGCACCATGTAGAGTATACAGCACCCAGCACAGTCTAGAACAGTGCACCATGTAGAGTATACAGCACCAAGCACAGTCTAGAACACACCATGTAGAATATACAGCACCCAGCACAGTCTAGAACAGTGCACCACGTAGAGTATACAGCACCCAGCACAGTCTAGAACAGTGCACCATGTAGAGTATACAGCACCCAGCACAGTCTAGAACAGTGCACCATGTAGAGTATACAGCACCCAGCACAGTCTAGAACAGTGCACCATGTAGAGTATACAGCACCCAGCACAGTCTAGAACAGTGCACCACGTAGAGTATACAGCACCCAGCACAGTCTAGGACAGTGCACCATGTAGAGTATACAGCACCCAGAACAGTCTAGGACAGTGCACCATGTAGAATATACAGCACCCAGAACAGTCTAGAACAGTGCACATTGTAGAATATACAGCACCCAGCACAGTCTAGAACACACCATGTAGAGTATACAGCACTCAGCACAGTCTAGGACAGTGCACCATGTAGAGAATACAGCACCCAGAACAATCTAGGACAGTGCATCATGTGGAGTATACAGCAGCCAGTACAGTCTAGAACACACCATGTAGGGTATACAGCACCCAGCACAGTCTAGAACAGTGCACCAGGTAGAGTATACAGCACCCAGCACAGTCCAGAACAGTGCACCATGTAGAGTATACAGCACCCAGCACAGTCTAGAACAGTGCACCAGGTAGAGTATACAGCACCCAGCACAGTCCAGAACAGTGCACCATGTAGAGTATACAGCACCCAGCACAGTCTAGAACAATGCACCATGCACAGCACATTCCACCCAAGTGAGATATCTGAACTTGAGACACGTGTCCCATTGGGTGAGGTGAAGTTGGAAAACATGGCTGCCATTTCCTGTGGTCATGTCCCACATGAGGGATCACCACTTCACGAGAATGGCCACCGGCAGCACAGATGAATGGTACTGTGTTGGTGAGGACTGGGACGATTTCATTGAGAGGCTCCAGCAGAGTTTTGTCATGAAGGACTGGCTGGGAGACGCAGTGGCCGACAAGCGAAGGGCTCATCTGCTGACCAGCTGTGGACCTAAGACTTACGCGCTCATGAAAGACCTGCTCGCACCCGAGAAGCCGACGGACAAAACCTTTGAAGAGCTCAGCAAACTAATCGGTGAGCACCTCAAACCGGTGAGCAGCGTACACATGGCTCGACACAGATTCTATACCCACCGACGTCGGGAAGGACAGAGCATACCGGATTTCGTTGCGGACCTCCAGTGCTTGGCCAGCCTCGTAAGTTCACAGACGCCTGCGGGGGGGAGATGCTAAGGGATTTCTTTATCGAGGGCATCGGTCATGTTGGGATTTTCAGAAAGCTAATTGAGACCATGGACTTGACCTTGGAAGCGCCCGCGTTGATGGCTCAGACTTTTATTGCGAGGGAGAAGGAGACCAAGATAATATACGCGCGCAATTCTGCCTCCAACGTGGCGATGGATCAGGGAGTCAATATCATAAACGCGACACAGAGCCCCGCAGGCAGACAAGGGCAGTTCGACACATCCCAGGCAGAATAGACCCAAGAGTAAGTCTCCAACAGAGACAATGGCAGGCTGAACGGACATTTACGCCCCCCTAGTGGACAATGCGGCCCGGGATGGGGCCATTGACACCCACTAACAGGGTGCTCAAGAGCAGTCAAAGGGCTAATCAGCCAGGAATGCCTGGTAACAGCTCTTATGTTCACAACAATGGGAATCTCAGTTCATGCTGGAGGTGTGGGGGCAGACATGCTGCCAGGACTTGCAGGTTTCAACAGTTCGTCTGCAGAAATTGTAACCTCACTTGCCATTTAGCCAGAATGTGCAGAAAGCCTGTAACCAGGCTAATATACGAGGTGGATCAAACAAATGAGGGGTTTGCGAGGCAGGATGACGCTTGGGAGAAATCAATGGACGCTGAAGTTCAGCGGGTTCATGTGGCAAACATTCACAGCTCATATTTTTTTTTTTTGTAAATTCGTAGCCAATCTTTCCAATTCTTTGTCAAATCACAAACGCCAGAGGTCACCTTGCACACATCAAGGATCACTCTGCGCCAATGCTCTTAGCCAAAAGGCCTAGAGCCACTGCACCGTTCCTGGAAGTACTGCAATACCAGGTTTGTGTCATGAAGGTGGATGGGTCAGGCCCCCCACACACCTCCGTGGAGGTGGATGGGTCAAGCCACCCCACCCACCTCCTATTTCCAAAAAGCATAGGAGAACCACCTTCCTGATCCAGGGAGAACCACTTTGGGGTCATGGTTACTCCCCTGTCAGGTCAGTTACGCATGATCTTAGCCAAAAGGCCGAGAGCACCACCTATGATGATGAAAGTCCTATTAAATGGCATCCCTGTACGCATGGAGCTGGATACGGGGGCCAGCCAGTCACTCATGAGTGTTCAACAATTTGAAAAGCTGTGGCCACTCAAAGCCAGCAGACCCAAACTAGAACGCATTGAGACGCAATTACGGACGTACACCAAAGAAATCATTCCAGTGCTAGGCAGTGCAATGTTGGCGGCCACATACAATGGATCGGTGAACCGGCTGCCGCTCTGGATTGTCCCGGGCAATGGTCCTGCACTGTTGGGGAGGAGCTGGTTAGCTGAGATGAACTGGAAATGGGGGGATGTGCACGCAATGTCATCTGTGGAGCGAAGTTCGTGCTCACAGGTCCTACAGCAATTTGAGTCACTATTTCAACCTGGCGTCGGGACGTTCAAAGGTACCAAAGTAGTGATTCGCATCACCCCGGACGCCAGACCAGTGCACCACAAAGCCAGAGCTGTGCCGTATGTGATGCGGGAGAAAATTGAGAGTGAGTTGGACCGGTTGCTGAGAGAGGGCATAATTTCTCCCGTTGAATTCAGCGACTGGGCAAGCCCCATCGTTCCCGTCCTAAAAACGGATGGCTCGGTCAGGATCTATGGCGACTACAAGGCCACTATCAACTGACTGTCACTACAAGACCAATACCCGCTCCCGAGAGCCGAGGACCTTTTTTGCCACGCTGGCAGGCGGCAAGCTGTTCATCAAGTTGGACCTCACTTCAGCCTACATGACCCAGGAACTGGCCAACGAATCTAAACTACTGACCACCATCACCACGCACAAGGGACTGTTTGTTTACAACAGGTGTCCGTTTGGCATTCGATCAGCGGCCGCGATTTTTCAAAGAAACATGGAAAGCCTGCTCAAATGCATTTCCGGAACAATCGTATTCCAGGACGACATCCTCATCACCGGTCGTGACACCGAGGAACACCTCCACAACCTGGAGGAGGTGCTATGCCGACTGGACCGGTAGGCCTGCGATTCAAGAAGTCTAAGTGTGTGTTTTTGGCACCGAAGGTTGAGTTTCTGGGCAGGAGGGTTGCTGCAGACGGGATTCGGCCTACCGAATCCAAAACAGAGGCGATTCGACGAGCGCCCAGGCCCTGCAACACATCGGAGTTGTGTTCATTTCTGGGACTGTTGAACTATTTCGGGAACTTTCTGCCGAACTTAAGCACATTGTTGGAGCCACTACACATGCTCCTGCGAAAGGGTTGCTATTGGTTTTGGGGGGACTGTCAGGAACAGGCTTTTAATCGGGCGCGTAACCTACTCTGTTCAAACAAGTTGTTGACCCTGTACGACCCCCGTAAGAAATTGGTTCTGACATGTGATGCATCGTCCTATGGGGTTGGGTGCGTGTTGCAGCAGGGTAACACTGAGGGCCAACTCCAACCTGTGGCTTATGCCTCCAGGTCGCTCTCTCAAGCTGAACGGGGATATGGGATGGTTGAAAAGGAAGCACTCGCATGTGTCTATGGGGTGAAAAAGATGCATCAGTACCTTTTTGGCAGGAGGTTCGAATTAGAAACGGACCACAAGCCGTTAACAGCCCTGCTGTCAGACAGCAAGGCTGTCAATGCCAATGCGTCAGCTCGCATACAGCGATGGGCCCTCACGCTCGTTGCATATGACTACACCATCCGGCACCAGCTTTTTTTTTAATTTCAAAATATACTTTATTCATAAAAAAATCTGTACAGTACATTTGAAGGCATTTCAATACCTTTAGCTGCGGTCAGCAATCCCACACACTATTATTTGGGTGCTGACGGCAGTTCCGTTCGTTACATTTCCTCGTTTTCCAGGGGAGGCGCGAGTTCCGGGCCAGGGGCAGCACTGTGTGTGCACTAGGTCCGTGCAGCAGAGCAGGTCTCCAGTTGTCTTGAGTAATCCTTACCACGGGACCAAGACCTAGCTCTGTCAAGCCCGTGTGGTGGCTGGTGTCCAGGCACAGGCATCTTCCACCCTTGAGTTTGGGTTCTTCATTCAAAACACCTGCGAACTCATCTTTTTTTTTGGCATGCAAGCAAGTCATCCTCGAGGGACTGCCTATAATGATGATGCCTTAAACTTCAGAAAAATGCAGAAAAACTAAAAAATTGATTGATCCAAGCTTTTTGAATTAAGCTGAACAATTAAGAACATTTTGTGGTCAAGGACATAAAACTAACTTCATGTATAACAGCAATGGCGTTGTTACATGAGGCTTTGAACTTGATTGACCAGGGTGGGGAAAACAGCCACTGGAGACACCGAGCCTGTGAAAAGACTGGCCAACAAAGGACCCCCATGGAATACAAATTTTTGGATATCTTTGTTATTGTCGATTCCGTGTGCAAATTAGTAGCCATTCAAATTCATCACCACAACCAGTTAAACAGATCACCATATCGATAATTGAATCTCGCCCCAGCAGGAAACTTATTGAAAACCTGGGTATAAATATACGGACACAGACGCACAAGCAAGCAGCAGAAGAAGGACAGACAAAAGAAGAAGGACAGGAAGACAGAGGAAGTGACAGAAAAGGAACAGACACTGCAGAGAACAGCCGGAAGAAGAAATCGAAGGTTACGGAATCAAGGACCACTAATCTCTGGTGATTGTATATCTAAAGTCAAATTTCTCTCAGCCTACAGTCTAGTTCTGTAGTTTTAGTCGTTTTTTGTTGCATAATTAAACGGAACACTGGGTTAATCCTAAAATTTTGTGCCACATGTTGTCCTTTCCTATTATTTCTGTAGGGTGCTTATGAATGACTCCACGAGGCAATGTGTTGTACTCAAACTGTAGTGACCTTGGTCCTTTATTCCTAACTCCAGAGTGCGGCATAAGTATGGTGTGCAGCCTTTTATACAGCCTCTGCCACCAGGGCAGGAAACTCTGGTCTCCACCAGTTGCACCCTCTAGTGGTGCCAGCATGTATATACACAGTGTCTACACAGAGAGTACATCTAGAGTCTGCATACACGACATCACTCTCCCCCCAAGTCCTTTGTGCCAATTACCTTTGCATTATGTGCTCTGGCTTAGCTCTCCCCCGACTTAAGTGCCAATAGCCCTTGCACCTTGGCTGTGCTTTGGCTTGGCTCTCTCCCTGTTAACCCCCAAGTCCTTTTGCCACAACGTTGGGTAATGGTTATCAATTTGGATGGTTCGATGATGCAGTGGAAGTTCCAGTGGGTTCTGGGTGTGATTCATGTGTGTGTCCATGGCTACATATATCCATTTCCCCCCCTCCCCCACCACCCCACCCCCACAACGAGATCATGCAGCTGGCCTGTTACCTCTATATACAGGATTGGACATAGCGCAAGCACAAAGAATACAGTTTGTATCATGATACCTTGGTTCAGTGACCCACATTCGTTATGTTTTATAGTCGTGCGCCAGGATTGGGTAGATTGCATTCATGGTTCAGTCATGGTCAGTACTGAGATAGTCTGATGACGGTGCTGCACCCCTTGCTAGCGGGGTGGGCTTGGTTCGCTCACCTTGTCAGGACTCGGGGCCTTTTCCGTTGCCTAGTGGTGGGCAAAGCCACAGATGAGTGTGGCCTCACTGTCCTCCTTTGAGGGCTGCAGAATCTTCTGCCTGCTCTCTAACGGTGTTGGGAACCTGGCTGTTCCAGGTCCCGTTTGGAGAACTCGTTGGTTCTGACCTTTCGCTCCCGGACATGGCCGAGGTAGTGACTGGGTCTGGGGGCTGCGCCGTCTCCACCCAGGTGGTGGGCAACGGCGGCCGACTGCGCGTATTGGCACCGTTTTCGTTTCCAGGACCGTGGCGAATAGTGCCATCGGGTGACTGCAGCGTGGGATAGACCTGGGGCAGGGTATCAGGATCAGTGCCTTCACCCTCCTGAGGTTGCTGACCATAACTTGTGGGGACACCTGGGGCAGGGCATCTTTACCCTCCCGAATTCACCCACATGCTACTTTTGGGGACACTCTATTCCCGACATCTCGCAACATTTGGTTCTTTACATTCTTAATCGGTTCATTACATTGATAGCCATGCATACAATGTCTTTTTAAGTTCAGTTCGTTGCAGGTCTCCTTTAAGAGAACCCTGCCACGCCACGCTGCACCTCGCCATCTTGCCTCTGTCCTCGAGGTTGATTGCTTTGATCCTTCTCTCCCGCGATTCTGCCACAAAAGCTGGAAGAGTGCCTGTGAATTCGATCTTCCCCCCCCAGGTTTCCTGCCACTGGAGCCGGGAAGGTACTCTTAGGTCCGGTCGGATCATTGCCACTCAGTCATGATGGACGGTCTGTGTCTCAGGTGCTGCGCTGGTCTGTTCTCTGGTGCCTGGCCCAAGCGAAGGTGAGGTTTTGCTCTGCCTCTGAACACGGGGGGACATCGATTGCTGGAGTGAAGAGGTGTTCCCATTTCCACTGGATCTTCCCCATCCACCTTCTTCCGAGTAGCGTTGGACCATCACCTGCAACAATCCACAGAGGTAACTTGTGCACCACGCCATTATGGATTACACTTACATCCGCACTACCAAGGACTGGGATCAGCTCCTTGGTGTAAGTGCGCAACTTTTCCTGTACTGGAACCAGCTCGGGTCGTTTTTTGTTCTATAGCCTCTCGAAGGCATCCTGGCTCATCACTGACTGGCTCGCCGTTTATCTCGGCTTCTATCTTCACTGGAGGACAATCGGTGGTGCAGCTATACACTCCATACACTTCTTCTTGGGGCTGAGCTGCCTCTCTGGCCAAATCATCATACTCCCAGCTGGATTCAAAGTCATCTACCGACTCCTCTGCTAGACGGTGAGTTGTATTTCTTTTACACATACGCTGGAGGTGGCCCTTCGTGTTACAGGCTTTGCATACGTATTCAGCAAACAGACACTGGTGAGCCCTATGGTTTCCTCCACAACGCCAGCATGGTGCTACTCAATTAGCACCCCTCGGCGGACTCTTGAGTTCTGGAACCCTGAGGTCTGTACTCTCTGCCCTGGCAGAGCCACGTTCTACAGTCTTGCCTGTGAAAGGCACCATTCTGTGTACAGTACTTGCCGGGTTTGAGTCCACGGGATGAATGATTTGCTTGGTGCTGCAGGTCAAGGTCATGGACACCTGACTGATGATGGCCTTCTGCAGGTTGACTATGGTGTCAGCAGATAACAGCTTGTGAAGGAGGCCCTCGTGGCCAATTCCCATAACGAAGATGTCTCGCAATGCTTCATTGAGGTGCGTGCCAAAATCACACGGTGCCGCAAGTCTCCTGAGGTCGGCAACATATTTTGCAATCTCCTGGACCTCAGGTCTGCTGTGAGTGTAGAATCTGTTCCTGGCCGTGAGGATGCTCTCTTTTGTTTGAAGTTGGTCGCGAATTAGTTCAGTCAGCTCATCATAGCTCTTATCCTTGGCCTTCATGGGTGCCAGCAAGTCCCTGACAAGGCGGTAGATCTCGGGCCCACAACTGCTCAGCAGTATAGCCTTCTCCGCCAATATGTCCATCTCCCTTGACAGGTCGTTTGCAATGAAATATAGCTTGAGCTGTGAAGTCTTTTAGTGTGCTAAAGATAGCCAAAATATCGCGTGAAAGTCCTTATTCTCGTCGCCAGTTATTATGTCTGTAGTGTACTTATGAATGACTCCACGAGGCAATGTGTTGTACTCAAACTGTAGTGACCTTGCTCCTAACTCCAGAGTGAGGCACAAGCATGGTGGGCAGCCTTTCATACAGCCCCTGCCCCCAGGGCAGGAAACCCCAGTCTCCACCAGGTGCACCCTCTAGTGGTGCCAGCATGTATGTACAGTGTCTACACAGAGAGTACATCTATAGTCTGCATACACATCTCCAACTGTAAGTTCCGAGATCTCAGAATCAGAGTAGAGCGAAAAACAAATACACTACAGGGGTTTGATACTCGTGTCTTGCTAGGCCACTTCAGAGGACAGTTAAGGGTCAACCATGTTGGCGTGGGACTGGAGTCACATAAAGGCCAGACCGGGTAAGGACGGCAGATTCCCTTTCTTAGAGTGACATTCGTGAACCAGTTGTTTTTTTTATGACAATCTGACAGCTTCACGGTCATTTATACTGATACCAGCTTTTTATCTTTGACATCCAAGAAGGCAGAAGAGGCCTCGAATTAACATCTCATCTGAAAGACATCACCTCCAACAGAGCATCATCATAGGCGGTCCCTCGAAATGAGGATGACTTGCATGAGGGAAGATGCCTGTGCGTGGATTTTTTTAGCGTGGGGTGACCGTTGCACACCAGCCACCACACGGGCTTGACAGAGCTAGGTCTTGGTCCAGTGGCAAGGATTAACCAGGATGACTGGAGACCTGCTCTGCTGCACAGACCTAATGCGCACACACATATCGCAGTGTGGGCTGGCCTGTGCTGACCCTGGGCCCTTGGCTCTTCAGGGCCCCGTAACCTCATTCGCCGCACCTCCGCCACGATTTCTCGCCGCTCCTCCTCCACAAACATGACTTAAGCACTGGAAACAGTACCGAGAGGAGCATCAAGGCTGATCCACAATGTTAAAGGTCAGAGTTGTAACTGGGGAAACTTGGGGCTTTCAGCTTTGAAAGGAAGGCACCTGAGAGGGGATCCTGGGAGATGTACAGGATGGTAAACAGCGTGGACAAGATAATCCTGGAAAATTATCTTAAATTGCAACAGTGGGACAGAGGTTTAAACTAATAAAAGGTAAATTCAGGCACGATAACAGGAAGTTCTTAGTCACAAAAAAAGTGAACACCACATCTAATTGACTCCCAAATAAAGTAGAAGAGGCATAAACCCTGGAATCATTTCTCTTTTTTAAAAAAAATATCCTGAACAGATTTAGGCAAAGCTACTAGAGCAGCACTCCCTCAGCACTGCACTGGGAGTTGTTAGCCTGGATGTTGTGCCCAAGTCTCTGGAGTAGGGCATGATTCCACGACCTTCTGACTCAGGTAAGAGTGCTACACAGGTTCGTGGATTCTGAGTCTTTGGGTTTATTCAAGGCTGGGATTGATAGATCTTTGGACTCTAGGAGAATCAAGGGATATGGAGATCGAGCGGGAAAGTGGAGTTGAGGTCGATGATCAGCCATGATCTTACTGAATGGCAGAGCAGGCTCGAGGGGCCATGTGGCCTACTCCTGCTCCTATTTCTTATGTTATTTCTCAGTTGAACCCAATATTACATCTGCGTTCTCGGTTGGATAGTTTGCACTTCACAACCTTCTATGATTCTTGGTCATTAAAAGGACTTTGGGTTTCTGCCCTTTTGCTGTTGGCAGTGCAGTCTGGATTTGAGTTACTGCAACTGTGGGCAATTTGGAGCTCAGTTTAACGTACCCCTTGTAGGTAAACCCCACCTGATCTCAAGGGCATTCACCCGAGCTCACTGCAATACAAACAGAATCATGCAGAATCAGCAAAGGTCTTCAGTGCATAAACAACCTGTTGGGATATATCACTTTCAAAGGCCAACAGGGATCTAGTACAATATATCGATTTTACCTGTCTTGTCTTTAAAATTATGAAATATTTGGACAAATTGGATCCTAGACTTTCCATTGGGTACAGAGTTTATGCACGCGTGGTCATATTTACAAATTAAGGATAACGGAAGAAAATAGGAAATGCAGGAGGTATTTTTACTAAAAGGTGATAAGTATGTGGAACAGATGGGTGGTGGGACCAAGAACCCTTCACTGGGTTTCAAGAAGGGAAGAACCAGGTACTCGTCAACAAATAAATGTACCAGGGGAATACTATGGATAGGTGGGCTAGATGGGCTGAAGGCTTTCTCTTGCCGGAGGCTGTTACTATACTATGGCCCGGAATATCCTGAAACGGCAAAACTGGAAAGTTGCACTGATCCTTCCACCGGCGAGTTAAGGCAGAATTTCCTGTACGGTGAAACCGGAAAACGACACCGATCCTCCTATCGGTGAGTTAAGCCAGAATTTCCTGATAGTGTAACCTGAAAGTTATACCGATCCTCCCATCAGCAGGCTGTGCCGATATTTCTTGAGAATCTCACACAGCAAACGCCGACATGTAAAACACGGTGTAAACAATTGGAAATTGGAGTAAATGAGCGGGACGCAAGGAAAATGCCAAAGTGACATAGAAACATAGGAAATAGGTGCAGGAGTAGGCCATTTGGCCCTTCGAGTCTGCACCACCATTCATGGCTGATCATGCAACTTCAGTACCCTATTCCTGCTTTCTCTCCATACCTCTTGATCCCTTCAGCCGTAAGGGCCATATCTAACTCCCTTTTGAATATATCTAATGAACTGGCCTCAACAACTTTCTGTGGTAGAGAATTCCACAGGTTCACCACTCTCTGGGTGAAGAAGTTTCTCCTCATCTCGGTCCTAAATGGCTTACCCCTTATCCTTAGACTGTGACCCCTGGTTCTGGACTTCTCCAACATCGGGAACATTCTTCCTGCATCTAACCTGTCCAATCCCGTCAGAATTTTATATGTTTCTATGAGATCCCCTCTCATCCTTCTAAATTCCAGTGAATATAAGCCTAGTCGATCCAGTCTTTCTTCATATGTCAGTCCTGCCATCCCGGGAATCAGTCTGATGAACCTTCGCTACACTCCCTCAATAGCAAGAATGTCCTTCCGCAGATTAGGAGATCAAAACTGTACACAATATTCAAGGTTTGGCCTCACCAAGGGCCTGTACAACTTCAGTAAGACCTCTCTGCTCCTATACGCAAATCCTCTCGCTATGAAGGCCAACATGCCATTTGCCTTCTTCACCGTCTGCTGTACCTGGATGCCAACTTTCAATGACTGATGCACCATGACATCCAGGTCTCGTTGCACCTCCCCTTTTCCTAATCTGTCACCATTCAGATAATATTCTGCCTCCTGCCTTTGCCACCAAAGTGGACAACCTCACATTTATCCACATTATACTGCATCTGCCATGCATTTGCCCACTCACCTAACCTGTCCAAGTCACCCTGCAGCCTCTTAGCATCCTCCTCACAGCTCACACTGCCACCCAGCTTAGTGTCATCTGCAAACTTGGAGATATTACATTCAATTCCTTCGTCCAAATCATTAATGTATATTGTAAATAGCTGGGGTCCCAGCACTGAGCCCTCCGGTACCCCACTAGTCACTGCCTGCCATTCTATTCCAACTCTTTGCTTCCTGTCTGCCAACCAGTTTTCTATCCATGTCAATACATTACCCCCAATACCATGTGCTTTAATTTTGCACACTAATCTCTTGTGTGGGACTTTGTCAAAAGCCCTTTGAAAGTCCAAATACACCACATCCACTGGTTCTCCCTTGTCCACTCTACTAGTTACATCCTGAAAAAATTCCAGAAGATTTGTCAAGCATGATTTCCCTTTCATAAATCCATGCTGACTTGGACCGATCCTGTCACTGCTTTCCAAATGCGCTGCTATTAAATCTTTAATAATTGATTCCAACATTTTCCCCACTACCGATGTCAGGCTAACCGGTCTATAATTCCCTGTTTTCTCTCTCCCTCCTTTTTAAAAAAGTGGTGTTACATTAGCTACCCTCCAATCCATAGGGACTGATCCAGAGTCAATAGAATGTTGGAAAATGACCACAAATGCATCCACTATTTCTAGAACCACTTCCTTAAGCACTCTGGGATACAGACTATCAGGCCCTGGGGATTTACCGGCCTTCAATCCCATCAATTTCCCTAACACAATTTCCCGCCTAATAAGGATTTCCATCAGATCCCCCTTCTCGCTAGACCCTCGGTTCCCTCGTATTTTCGGAAGGTTATTTGTGTCTTCCTTCGTGACGTCATCTTTGAGTACCTTTTTACGTGTGAAAAGCTAAGTTATCACTTTAAAAATAAATTCGATCTGGGATGTGGCCGTCGCCAGCAAGGCCGGCATTTACTGCCCATCCCTAAGTGCCCTTGAGAAGGTGGTGGTGAGCCTTCTTGAACCGCTGCAGTCCGTGTGGTGAAGGTGCTGCCACAGTGTTGTTACTTGTCACTTATCAGCCCAAGCCTGAATGTTGTCCAGGTCTTGCTGCATGCGGTCATGGACTGCTCCATTATCTGAGGAGTTGTGAATGGCACTGAACACTGTGCAATCATCAGCGAACACCCCCACTTCTGACCTTATGATGGAGGGAAGGTCATTGATGAAGCAGCTGAAGTTGGTTGGCCAAGGTTACTGCCCTGAGGAACTCCTGCAGTGATGTCCTGGAGCTGGAGTGATTGACCTCCAACCAGCACAACCATCTTTTTTTGTGTTCGGTATGATTCCAGCCTGTGGAGAGATTTCCCCCTGATTCTCATTGACTTCAATTTAACTAAGGCTCCTTGATGCCACACTCGGTCAAAAGTTGCCTTGATGTCAAGGGCAGTCACTCTCACCTCACCTCTGGAATTCAGATCTTTTGTCCATGTTTGGACCAAGGCTGTAATGAAGTCGGAGCCGAGTGATCCTGGCGGAACCCAAACTGAGCATCAGTGAGCAGGTTATTGGTAAGTGCCGCTTAATAGCACTGTCGACGACACCTTCCATCACTTTGTTGATGATTGAGAGTAGACTGATGAGGATTGGAATTGTCCTGCTTTTTGTGGACAGGATATACCTGGACAGTTTTCCCTATTGTTGGGTAGATGCCAGTGTTGTAGTTATACTGAAACAGCTTGGCTAGAGGCGCGGCTAGTTCTGGAGCACAAGTCTTTAGCACGACAGCCGGGATGTTGTTGGGGCCCATTGCCTTTGCTGTATCCAGTGCAGTCAGCCGTTGCTTGATATCACGTGGAGTAAATCAAATTGGCTGAAGACTGGCTTCTGTGATGGTGGGGACCGAAGGAGGCTGATATGGATCATCCATCCGGGACTTCTGGCTGAAGATGGTTGGAAACGTTTGAACCCTGTCTTTTGTACTTGTGTACTGGGCTCCGCCATCACACAAGGATGGGGATAGTCGTGGAGCCTCCTTCTCCCGTTAGTTGTTTAATGGTCCACCACCATTCACGACTGGATGTGGTAGGACTGCAGAGCTTTGATCTGATCCGTTGATTGTGGGATCATTTACTGTTTAGCATGCATGTAGTCCTGTGTGATAGCTTCCCCAGGTTGGCACCTCATTTTTAGATAGGCCTGGTGCTGCTCCTGGCATGCTCTTGTGCACTCCTCATTGAACCAGGGTTGGTCCCCTGGCTTGATGTTAATGGGATATGCCTAACCTATGGTTAGATTGTGGCAGAATACAATTCTGCTGCTGCTGATGACCCACAGCACCTCAGGGATGACCAATTTTGAGCTGCTATATGTTCTGAATCTATCCCATTTAGGGACATTAAGCTCTCCACTCCAGCATTTAATACAAACCATTCCGATGTCAAAGATGCATTCATAACAACAGAAAGTGGGGATATATTTCGACATTTGGGGATCAACTGTGGAGTTCGCTCGATGGCCTCCTGTTCTGATGGTGAGGAGGCCCCACCCCACCCTCCCACCCTTGATTTTGAGATCCCGGCATCAGTTAAATTTGGCAGGCGAACCACAGGACTCCAAACAGGTGTCCAGATGGAGCGCACCAGAAAACAGGGCCAAACCAGAGCTGTACGGTGCGGGGTCGTGACCAGTGAGGGTGGGGTCCCAAGGCAGTAAGGGTGGGGGGCCCCAGGGTAGTAGAGTTTGGGGGGGGGGGGGGGGGAGTGTTTTTATTCTCTAACGTAACTAGATAAAGTGATTAATATAACTATAGATAATTGTGTGAATTAAGAGAGACTTTAAGAGTGAGAGAAGCGGCCTGACTTTTCAGACTCTTAGTCTTATTATCTCTGTAAGTTAGTGAATAGCCTATTAAGTAGAGGCACAGCTGGGCACCTCAGTCCCGTGAAATGCACATCCTGTGCCATGTGGGAACTCCTGGATGCTTCCAGTCTCCTGGACAACCATGTGTACAGGAAGTGTCGTTGGCTGGAGAAACTCGAGCTCTGGGTTTCTGGGATTGAGCAGCAGCTGGTGTAACTGTGGTGCATCCGTGAGGTTCAGATCTACATGGATAGCACGTTTCAGGAGGTGGTCACCCCAGAGAGGGAACGGGTGACTGTCGGACAGACAAGGAGGACCAGGCAGGCAGTGCCGGAGTCCAGAGTGCTTCTCGCTCTCCAACCAGTGTTCAGAATACTGGTGAGTGTACTCTGGGGAGTACAGCCAGAGTCAAAACCACAGCACCACAGGTGGCTCAGCTATACAGGTGGGGGGAGGAAGAAGATTGAGAAGGCAATACAGGTTCAGCCTCCCTTATCCGGAACCCTCGGGACCTGGCTTGTGCCAGATAAGGGATTTTTCCGGACGAGGGGTGGTCACGTTAAATTGGATGGTACAGGTACTGAGCAAGGGGATATCTGGGCTGGCTGACTTGGGGCTTGCGGCAGAGAGATCGTTTGGGGGGGGGGGGGTGGCGGTGGATCACAGGGTCAGGCCAGCAATTACAGGAGTCGGCAGCGAGGAAGGACTTCAATTTGTTCATGTCGGAGTTCTGCACATGTGTCACCCGGTGGCCGGGAATGGTTCTGGATAAGGGAGGTTCAACCTGTAGTGATAGGGAATTCGATAGTTAGGGGAGCAGACAGGCATTTCTGAGGCTGCAGATGTGACTCCAGGATGGTACGTTGCCTCCCTCGTGCCAGGGTCAAGGATGTCACTGAGCGGCTGCAGGGCATTCTGGAGGGAGGGTGAACAGCCAGAGGTCGTGGTCCATATCAGTACCAACGACATAGGTCGAAAGTGGGAAGAGGTCCTGCAGGAAGATTTTAGGGAGTTGAGATTAAAAAGCAGGACCTCAAAAGATAGTAATCTCCAGATTACTCCCAGTGCCATGAGCTAGTGAATATAGAAATAGGAGCATAGAGCAGATGAATGCGTGGCTGGAGAGATGGTGCAGGAGGGAGGGCTTTAGATTCCTGGGGCCAGTTCTGGGGGAGGTGGAACTTGTACAAGTCGAACGGGTTGTATCTCAACGGAGCCGGGACCAGCCGGGGATGTTTGCTCGTGCTGTTGGGGAGGGTTTAAACTAAGCTGGCTGGGGAATGAGCACCAGCATGTAGTATTAGAAAGGAGAAACAAAGAGCAAGAGAGGATTGGAAGAGACGGATAGCACTAAACTAATTAATAGTAAGGTATTAGGTGGAGTCAGACGAAGAGAGAACACAGGATGGTCCAAGATAGGTTTAGAGTGTATGCATTTGAACACACTAAGCGTAGTAAACAAGGTTGGTGAGCTGCAGGCTGAAATAGCCACATGGGAATATGTTGTGGCAAAAACAGATCCTAGCGCAAAAAAGGGCAGGATTGGGGATTAAATATTCCTGGATATAGGGTGTTCAGGAAAGATAGGGAAAGGGGGGTGGTATGGCAGTATTGGTTAAGAAGAATGCTAGTGCTGGAGAGAGGGTATGTTCTGGAGGGGTCCAGGACAGAATCTATATGGCTAGTGATTGAATAATAGAGGTGCCATTACACTACTAGGTGTATTCTATAGGCTAGCAACTAATGGGAAAATTATGGAGCAGCAAATTTGCAGGGAAATTACAGAGAGGTGCAAGAACTGTAGAGTAGCGTTAATGGGGGACTTCAACTATCCTAATATAGACTGGGATAGTAATAGTGTAAAGGGCAGAGAGAGGGAAGAATTTCTAAAGTGTGTCTAGGAGAACCTTGTTGATGAGTATGCTTGCGGCCCGATGAGGAAGGAGGCATTGCTGGATCTGGTTCTGGGAAATGAGGTGGAGCAAGTGTCGGTAGGAGAACATTTAGGGAACAGTGATCATAGTATCAAAAGGAGAGGGACCAATCTAGAGTAAAAATACTTAAATGGATGAAGGCCAATTTCAGTGGGTTGAGAAGGGATCAGGCCCGGGTAAACTGGAATCAAAGATTGGCAGGCAAAACTGTAATGGAACAATGGGCTGCCTTTAAAGAAATAGTTCGGGCACAGTCGGGGTATATAATATAGCTAACATAAAAGGTAATCCAAATGTCTTCGATAGGCACATAAATAGTAAGAGGAGGGACCAAAAAGATATGCATGAAAGCAGAGGCTATAATAGCTGAGGTACTAAATGAGTACTTTGCATCTGTCTTCACCAAGGAAGAAGATGCTGCCATAGTTATAGTGAAGGAGGAGGTAGAGGAGATACTGGGTGGGATAAAAATTGATAAAGGTGAGATACTAGAATGGCTGGCTGCACTTAAAGTAGATAAATCACCAGGACCAGATGGGATGCATCCTAGGACGCTGAGGGAAGGGAAGGAAGAAATTGCGGAGGTAGTGGCCATAATCTTCCAATCCTCCTTAGAAACAGGGATGGTGCCAGAGGATTGGAGAATTGCAAATGTTACATTCTTGTTCAAAAAGGGTGTAAAGTTAAACACAGCAACTACGGGCCAGTCAGTATGTCAGTAGTGGGGATGCTTTTAGGGCGACAGCTGTGAAGTGACATCATCAAAGTCCAGGTCGGTGATTGGAGCGCGGATAGATACAGCAGGAGCAACGAGGTCGGGGTGAAGGAGCGGCGAGAGACAGTGGAGGGACGTGATCGGGGCCCAACCCACACTGCGGTAAGTGTGCACAACTAGGTCCGTGCAGCAGGGCTCGTCTCCAGTTGTCTTGGGTAATCCTTGCCACTGGACCAAGACCTAGCTCTGTCAAGCCCGTGTGGTGGCTGGTGTGCAACGGCCAGCCCACGTTAAAAAAATGCACGCACAGGCATCTTCCACCCTTCAAGATGTAGTTCGGGTCCTTCATTGTGAACTCGTCCTTTTTTTGGCGTGGAAGCAAGTCATCCTCGTTTCAAGGGACCGCCGATGATGATGATGATTTTAGAAACAATAATCAGGGACACAATTAACAGTCCCTTGGACAAGTGTGAATTAATTAAGGAGTCAGCTCGGATTTGTTAAAGGCAAATCGTGTTTAACCAACTTGATCAAGTTTTTTGATGAGGTAACAGAGAGAGCCGATGAGGGCAATACGGTTGATGTAGTGTACATGGATTTCCAAAAGGTGTTCGACAAAGTACCACATTGTCAGCAAAGTTGAAGCCCATGGAATAAAAGGGACAGTGGCAGAATGGATATGGAATTGGCTCAGTGACAGAAAACAGAGCAGTGGTGAACGGTTGTTTTTCGCACCAGAGAAAGATATACAGTGGTGTTCCCCAGGGATCACTGCTTTTCTTATTATTAATGACTTGGACATGGGTGTAAGGGTACAATTTTAAAATTTGCAGGTGACACAAAACTTGGAAGTATGGTGAACAGTGAGGAGGATAGTGATAGACTTCAGAAGGACATGGACAGGCTGATGCAATGGGCGGACACGTGGCAGATTAAATTTAGCGCAGAGAGCTGTGAAGTGATAGATTTTGGGAGAAGGAATGAGAAGGAAACATAAACTAAAGGGTACAATCCCAAAGGGGGTGCAGGAGCAGAGAGACCTGGGGGTATATGTGTACAAATCATTGAAGGTGGCAGGGCATGTTGAGAAAGCAGTTAAAAAAGCTTACGGGATCCTGGGTTCATGAATAGAGTACAAAAGCGTGAAAGTTATGATGAACCTGTACAAAACACTGGTTCGGCCTCAACAGGCGTATTGTGGCCAATTCTGGGCACTGCACTTTAGGAAGGATGTGAAGGCCTTAGAGAGTGTGCAGAAACGATTTACGAGAATGATTCCAGGGATGTGGGACTTCACAGAAATTTACAGCAAGGAAGCTAAAGTAGACTGGAAACACAGACTAAATGGTGGCACAATTGAGGAACAGTGGAGGACTTTTAAGGAGCTCTTTCATAGTGCTCAACAAAAATATATTCCAGTGAAAAAGGGCGGTAAGAGAAGGGATAACCAGCCGTGGATAACCAAGGAAATAAAGGAAAATATTAAATTAAAAACCAATGCGTATAAAGTGGCCAAGGTTAGTGGGAAACTAGCAGATTGGGAAAATTTTAAACGACAGCAAAGAATGACTAAGAAAACAATAAAGAAAGGAAAGATAGATTACGAAAGTAAACTTGCGCTAAACATAAAAACAGATAGTAAAAGCTTTTACCGATATATAAAACAGATAAGAGTGACTAAAGTAAATGTTGATCCCTTAGAAGATGAGAAGGGGGATTTAATAATGGGAAATGTGGAAATGGCTGAGACCTTAAACAATTATTTTGCTTCGGTCTTCACAGTGGAAGACACAAAAACCATGCCAAAAATTGCTGGTCACGGGAATGTGGGAAGGGAGGACCTTGAGACAATCACTATCACTAAGGGGTTAGTGCTGGACAGGCTAATGGGACTCAAGGTAGACAAGTCCCCTGGTCCGAATGAAATGCATCCCAGGGTATTAAAAGAGATGACGGAAGTTATAGCAGATGCATTCGTTATAATCTACCAAAATTCTCTGGACTCTGGGGAGGTACCAGCGGATTGGAAAGCAGCTAATGTAACACCTCTGTTTAATAAAGGGGGCAGAGAAAAGGCAGGTAACTATAGGCCGGTTAGTTTAACATCTGTAGTAGAGAAAATGCTTGAAGCTATCATTAAGGAAGAAATAGCGGGACATCTAGATAGGAATAGTGCAATCAAGCAGACGCAACATGGATTCATGAAGGGGATATCATGATTAACTAATTTATTGGAATTCTTTGAGGATATAACAAGCATGGTGGATAGAGGAATACCGATGGATGTGGTGTATTTAGATTTCCAAAAGGCATTCGATAAGGTGCCACACAAAAGGTTACTGCAGAAGGTAAAGGTACGCGGAGTCAGAGGAAATGTATTAGCATGGATAGAGAATTGACTAGCTAACAGAAAGCAGAGAGTCGGGATAAGTGGGTCCTTTTTGGATTGGATATCGGTGGTTAGTGGTGTGCCACAGGGATCGGTGCTGGGACCACAACTGTTTACAATATACATAGATGACCTGGAAGAGGGGACAGAGTGTAGTGTAACAAAATTTGCAGATGACACAAAGATTAGTGGGAAAGCGGGTTGTGTAGAGGACACAGAGAGGCTGCAAAGAGATTGAGATAGGTTAAGAGAATGGACTAAGGTTTGGCAGATGGAATACAATGTTGGAAAATGTGAGGTCATCCACCTTGGAAAAAAAAACAGTAAAAGGGAATATTATTTGAATGGGGAGAAATTACAACATGCTGTGGTGCAGAGGGACCTGGGGTTCCTTGTGCATGAATCCCAAAAAGTTAGTTTGCAGGTGCAGCAGGTTATCAGGAAGGCGAATGGAATGTTGGCCTTCATTGCGAGAGGGATGGAGTACAAAAGCAGGGAGGGGTCCTGCTGCAACTGTACAGGGTATTGGTGAGGCCGCACCTGGAGTACTGCGTGCAGTTTTGGTCACCTTTCTTAAGGAAGGATATACTAGCTTTGGAGGGGGTACAGAGACGATTCACTAGGCTGATTCCGGAAATGAGGGGGTTACCTTATGATGATAGATTGAGTAGACTGGGTCTTTACTCGGAGTTCAGAAGGATGAGGGGCGATCTTATAGTAATAAATAATAAAAGGGATAGACAAGATAGAGGTTGTTTCCACTGGTCGGGGAAACTAGAACTAGGGGGCACAGTCTCAAAATACGGGGGAGCCAATTTAAAACCAAGTTGAGATGGAATTTCTTCTCCCAGAAGGTTGTGAATCTGTGGAATTCTCTGCCCAAGGAAGCAGTTGAGGCTACCTCATTGAATGTATTCAAATCACAGATAGATAGATTTTTAACCAATAAGGGAATTAAGGGTTATGGGGAGCGGGCGCGTAAGTGGAGCTGAGTCCACGGCCAGATCAGCCATGATCTTGTTGAATAGCGGAAAGGCTCGAAGGGCTAGATGGCCTACTCCTGTTCCTAATTCTTATGTTCTTATGTAGGCCATTTCGGCCCATCGTGTCTGCGCCGGCCGACAAAGAGTTATCCAGCCTAATCCCACTTTTCAACTCCTGGTCCATAGCCGTGTAAGTTACATTACTTCAAGTGCACATCCAAGTACTTTTTAAATGTTGAGGGTTTATGCCTCTACCACTCTTTCAGGCAGCGAACCCCACCACCCTCTGGGTGAAGACATTTCCCCTCAAATCCCCTACCAATTATTTTAAATCTATGCACCCGGTTCTTGACCCCTCTGCTGAAGGAAACGGGTTCTTCCTATCCACTCTAAGCCCCTCATAATTTTATACACCTTAATAAGGTCTCCCCTCAGCCTCCTCTGTTCCAAAGAAAACAAACCCAGCCTATCCAATCTTTCTTCACAGCTAACTTCAGTTACATAGATAGACTGGAGAAGCTGGGGTTGTTCTCCTTGGAGCAGAGAAGAGTGAGAGGAGATTTGATAGAGGTGTTCATGAGGGGTCTGGACAGAGTAGAAACTGTTCCCACTGGCAGAAGGATTAAGAACAAGAGGACACAGATTGAAGGTTATTGACAAAAGAACCAAAGGCGACACGAGGAAAAACATTTTTACGCAGCAAGTGGTTAGGATCTGGAATGCACTCATGAAAGGGTGATGAAGGCAGACTCAATCACAGCTTTCGAAGGGGAGTTAGTTAAGTAGCTGAAGTGAAACAAATTGCAGGACTACGGGGAAAGGGTGGGGGAGTGGGACTAGCTGAATTGCTTTTTGCAGAGACACGATATGGGCTCGAGAGGTCAAATGGCCTTTTTCCATGCTGTTATCATCTATGATTCCATGAAATTCACACAAGCTGCATTTTTACACGGAGGTCAGAGGTTTATTACATAGAATGTACAGCACAGAAACAGGCCATTTGACCAACAGATCCGTGCCGGTGTTTATGTTCCACACCAGCCTCCTCATCTCACCCCATCAGCAAATCCTTCGATTCCTTTCTCTCTCATGTGTTTATCCAGCTTCCCCTTAAATGCATCAGTGCTATTCGCTTCAACCACTCCCTGTGGCAGCGAGTTCCACATTCTCACCGCTCTCTGGGTAAAGAGGTTTCTCCTGAATTAGAAACAGAGAAACATAGAGAATAGGTGCAGGAGGCCATTCAGCCCTTCTAGCCTGCACCGCCATTCAATGAGTTCATGGCTGAACAATGAGTTCTTCAATGGATTTATTTAAAAGTGAGAGTAAATCACTAACAGGAACACTTTACTTTACATTCCTCCCACCTCAAAAACAATAATAATCCACAGTTCTCTTCTGTTTGTAGCTTCAATTCCAACCACCACCAAGGAATGCGAAAATAAAATTGCACTTGTCCAACACAGCCATCGAATTCCAGCGTTCACAACACATTGTCCAGTTCTGCACTCAAAGATCGACAAAAACTATAAATCGGTTATCATCTAACAATCGTACACCGATATGCTTCAGAGATTTACAAGCTGGGATCCCCATTTTTTACAATCGTTTTATGATAACCAGGAACTTAGCATAGAAATAATTGCGGCACAGCGCGGCCCGGGGGGGCGTTCAGCATGGTACAGTCCGGGGGCGCTAATCGTGGTACAGTCTGGGGGCGCTAATCATGGTACAGTCCGGGGCGTTCAGCGTGGTACAGTCCGGGGGCGCTAATCGTGGTGCAGTCCGGGGGCGCTAATCGTGGTACAGTCCGGGGGCGCTAATCGTGGTACAGTCCGGGGGCGCTAATCGTGGTACAGTCCGGGGGCGCTAATCGTGGTACAGTCCGGGGCGTTAATCGCTATTGCGCTGGTAGCTGTGAAGAAACGTCTGTAGTAGAGTCCGGCCGTATAACGGAGGTGACTATATATGCCCATTGATATCTGGCTCCAGCAATGTCTCAGACGGGCTCCACTGTAGCCACAGCTTTCGCTGCCTGAGCTAGCTCCAGCAGAGCTGCAAACTGTGTGAAGGCCGACATCTGCAGGCCCAGCCTCTGGACCTGGGAAATAAACAGACAAATGTACCATCGATTACTCGGCTCCACAATCCATTTATTTACAACAGCAAGTTATCATTCAATTATCACTAGAACATCAGGAATGAGGGGGATTAGTTATGAAGAAAGCTTGAACAATTGAGGCTTTTCCACTGGAGAAAAAGTTAAGAGGGGACTGTAGAGAGTTTTCCACTGATTGGCAAATGGTTAAAGGGTCAGAGAGTGAGGAGAGTGGTCGAGCTGGGCCGATGATTTCCTGACTTCGCTTGTTTGAACAACTTTCGCTTCACCAAACCTTTGGCACAATTCCTGCTTCCAAAGATCTTTAAGTTATGGTTAGTGCTTCCGTTGTCTCCTCCCCAACTTTTAAAATCCAATCTTTCCTAGTTAACATCGAGTCTACAGTACAGAAACAGGCCATTTTGCCCAACAGCATATCCTTCTATTTCTTTCTCCCTCCTGGGTTTATCCAGCTTCCCCTTAAATGTATCTATACTCTATTCGCCTCAACCACTCCCTGTGGCAGCGAGTTCCACATTGGCGCCACTCTCTGGGTAAAGAAGTTCCTCCTGAATTCACTATTGGATTTATTAGTAACTATCTTATATTTATGGCCTCTAGTTTTTGGACTCTCCTACAAGTGGAGACATTTTCTTATGTCTATCCTATCAAATCCTTTCATTATCTTAAAAGACCTACATTACAACAGTGACTACACTTCAAAAGTACTATGTTGGCTATAAATGCTCTGGGATCTCCTGAGGTCGTAAAAGGCGCTATGTAAAGTCTATCTTTCATTCTTTCTATTTACCAGGTCACCCCTCAGTTTTTTTCTTTGAGAGAAAAGAGCCCCAGTTTGTTCAGTCTTCCCCGATGGGTATAACCTCTCAGTTCTGGTATATGCATTCGGAATCTTTTTTTACACCTTCTCGAGTAATAATAATATTTACATTTATATAGCGTCTTTCACGACCACCAGGCGTCCCAAAGTGCTTTACAGGCAATGGAGTGTACTTTTTGAAGTAGTTTAGTGTCTCTGTATCTTTTTGATATGAGACCAGAACTGTTCACAGTACTCCAAGTGTGATCTAACTAAGGTTCGATACAAGTTTAACATAACTTCCCTGCTTTCAATTCTATCCCTCTAGAAATGAACCCCCGTGCTTGGTTTTCTTTTTTTAAGTGCCCTTATTAACCTGTGTCACGACTTTTAATGATTTGTGTATCTGTACCCAGAGATCCCTTTGCTCCTTAGATGTGAGGATTATCCCCCAGGTGGAATGTAAAAGATTCACTATTTTAAAGAAGAGCAGAGTTCTCCCTGGAGTCGTGGACCCAATTATTTATCCCTCAACCAACATCACGAAAAAAAGATTATCCGGCCGTCAACACATTGCTGTTTGTGGGAGCTTGCTTGTGCGCATATTGGCTGCCGCGTTTCCCCACATTACAACAATGACTACACTCCAAAAGTACTTCATTGGCTGTAAAGTGCTTGGAGCATCTGGAGGTGAAAGTTGCTATAGAAATGCAAATTCTTTTTGCCTTTCTCTCTATCTTATTTAGACTCTCATTATCCAAGCAGTGTGCGGCCTCCTCATTCTTCCTGCCAAAATGCACTACCTCACATTTATCTATATTGAAAGTCATTTGCTAATTAAACGCCTATTCTGCAAGTTTAGTAATATCTTTCAGTATTATGTTGCAGTCCTCCTCTTTATTAACTACGCCCCAATATTTTTGTTGTTCGCCCATTTTGAAATTGTACTTCCGATTCCAGAGTCCAAATTGTTACTGTAAATTGTGAACAACAATGGTCTCAGCACCGATCCCGAAAGAACACCACTGCCCATCAGGCTGCTTTCCTTTAACCCTTCAGCCTGCATTAACCATCATCAACTTACTTGATCCCACAGGTATTCAACATCCAAAGCAAGTTGTAGCCTGATTTTGTTATCGTCACTGATGCCACTACTTGTGGCTCCCAGGTTGCTTACAGCTGCAGATTTCCGTGCTTGTTTCAGTCGCTTGAGACTCTCCTCCATCTTTTTAACTGAAGTCAGAACATCTGAAACCGTTTCGTAATACCTGGAAAGAGGAAGCAGCTGCCTGAGTTTATGTAAGTCACTGTGTCAGCGTGATGCCGTGCTGTCGAGTCCCTTCGACCAATCACATTTTATGAACCAGAGACCATTGTCGCTTCGACCAATCACTATTTTGAAAACCAGACACCATTGTCCCTTCGACCAATCACTATTTTGAAAACCAGACACCATTGTCCTTTCAGCCAATCACAATTTTGGGAACCAGAGACCATTGTCCCTTCGACCAATCACATTTTGGGAACCAGAGACCATTGTCCCTTCGACCAACCACAATTTTGGGAAATAGAGACCATTGTCACTTTGACCAATCATGACTTTGGGAACCAGGGACCACTGTCCTTCCGCCCAATCACGATTTGGGAACCAGACCATTGTCCTTCTGCCCAATCACGATTTTGGGAACTGGAGACCATTGTTCTTTCGGTCAATCACAATTTTGGGAACCAAAGATCAATGTCACTTTGACCAATCACTTATTTGTGAAGCAAGACTTCAGAAGAAGGGTGATGGGCATGCACACGGAAATGCTTGGTGCAATGGCAAGGTTGCCGACAGCCTCTTGGTCAGTGTCAATGTCCATCTGCAACATTGGTCGGGACTTTGTGCAGATCTTGGAGCCCATGATTTCCACTTATTGTCCCTTCGATCAAACACTACCCAAAGGACTGGCTACGTCTACTGGGGAAGAGGGGAAGGAGTAGAACTGGGCATCAGCAAAACTTCCTACACATCATTTCAAGCCAGTGCATTTTTCCACTCACAGGGAGAAGTGCCCAGAAGACTCGTTCCACTAGTTTAGCTATTTCCTGAGCAAACAAAAACATTCTTTTAATGTCTGAAGCATGTTGAGAGACTAGGGCTGGACCCCTAGTGCAACAACTTGCATTTGTATAGCACCTTTAACATAGTAAAATGTCCCAAGGTGCTTTACAGGAACGTAATCAGACAAGATTTGACACCAAGCCACATAAGGGGATATTAGAACATAAGAACATAAGAATTAGGAACAGTAGGAGGCCATCTAGCCCCTCGAGCCTGCTCCGCCATTCAACAAGATCATGGCTGATCTGGCCATGGACTCAGCTCCACTTACCCGCCCGCTCCCCGTAACCCTTAATTCCATTAGTTAAAAATCTATCTATCTGTGACTTGAATACATTCAATGAGCTAGCCTCAACTGCTTCCTTGGGCAGAGAATTCCACAGATTCACAACCCTCTGGGAGAAGAAATTCCTTCTCAACTCGGTTTTAAATTGGCTCCCCTGTATTTTGAGGCTGTGCCCCCTAGTTCCAGTCTCCCCGACCAGTGGAAACAACCTCTCTGCCTCTATCTTGTCCATCCCTTTGCTTCTGTCTCTATTTTGTTTCCCTCTGTCTCCCTGCATTGGTTCTCATCCCCCTGCCATATTAGTTTAACTCCTTCCCAACAGCACTAGCAAACACTCCCCCCTGGGACACTGGTTCCAGTCCTGCCTAGGGGCAGACCATCCGGTTTGTACTGGTCCCACCTCCCCCAGAACCGGTTCCAATGCCCCAGGAATTTGAATCCCTCCCTGCTGCACCACTGCTCAAGCCACGTATTCATCTGTGCTATCCTACGATTCCTACTCTGACTAGCACGTGGCACTGGTAGCAATCCCGAGATTACTACTTTTGAGGTCCTACTTTTTAATTTAGCTCCTAGCTCCTTAAATTCGTCTCATAGGACCTCATCCCTTTTTTTTTTAAACCTATGTCGTTGGTACCAATGTGCACCAGGACAACTGGCTGTTCTCCCTCCCTTTTCAGAATGTCCTGCACCCGCTCCGAGACATCCTTGACCCTTGCACCAGGGAGGCAACATACCATCCTGGAGTCTTGGTTGCGGCCGCAGAAACGCCTATCTATTCCCCTTACAATTGAATCCCCTATCACTATCGCTCTCCCACTCTTTTTCCTGCCCTCCTATGCAACAGAGCCAGCCACGGTGCCATGAACTTGGCTGCTGCTGCCCTCCCCTGATGAGTCATCCCCCTCAACAGTACTCAAAGCAGTGTATCATTAGAACAGGTGATCGGTCAAAGAACTAGCTTTTACAGAGCATCTTAAGAGGAGGAGAGAGAGAGAGATGGAAAGACGGAGAGGTTTAGGGAGGGAATTCCAGAGCTTAGAGCCTCGGCAGCTGATGGCACAGCCAATGGTGGAGCGATGAAAATCAGGGATGTGAAAAGGACAGAATTGGAGTGGTGCACTGATCTCAGACTAAAGCTGGAGGAGATTAGAGAGATAGGGAAGGGCGAAGCTATGAAAACAAGGATGAGAATTTGAAAATCGAGGCAATGCCAGCCGGACTAGGAGTCAATGTAGGTCAGCGAGCACATGGGTGATGGGTGAATGGGACTTGGTGCGAGTTAAGATACGGGCAATGTAATAATGAGCAGTTAATCTGTTTTAGGAATGTTGGTTGAGGGATAAATATTGTCCAGGACACTGGGGAGAACTCCCCTGCTCTTACACAGCACCTTAGCACATTTCTCGAGAAATATTTCAAACGACCGCACATGCAAGGAATGACTATGTAGTGCTGTGGCTGTTGTTGATATAGGAAAGGTGGAGCCATTTTGCACACAATAAGTGTCCACAAACAGTAATTAAATGTAACACCAGGAAACACCACTGGCTCTTCTTCAGGTAGTGACATGGGCTCTTTAATATCCACCCGAATATTCAGAGCAGGAACATCTCCTACACTTCCAACAGTGTAGGACTCCCTCAGTACTGCATCTTGCAAGAATCAGAATGGTTAGATGAAAAATATTATATGGGAGAATATGAGGACCACATAGGAGATTACTCAGTGACTGCTTACCTTTCAGAGCTAATTCGAACAGCACCCGACAACCACTCCTGTATCCTGTTTTCTTTCACAACACTGCTGTATTCACTTTGAAGGTGGTGCAAGGGTTTCAAAGCATTCTCGACATACAAGGAAGCCTTGGTAGGGACCTCCTGACAAAAATAAAATACAATAAAGCATCTTAAGATGGATGCTAAAAGTCCAGGATGAACAAGATGCGATTTTATCCCACGGCAATGCGAGGTAGTGGGGTTTCAGGTAGCAATGGGATAACCAGATAATCTGCTTTTAAGTGATGTTGATTGAAGGATATAGGCCAGGAAACAGGAGAACTCCTTTGCGTTTCTTCGAAATGACGCTGTAGGATCTGTTATGTCCAACTGAGAGAGCGGACGGTTTAACGTCTCATTGGTCCCTCAGCACTGCACTGGGAGTGTCAGCCTAGATTTTTGTGCTAACGTCGCTGGAGTGGGATTGAACCCACAACCTTCTGACTCAGAGACAAGAGTGCTACCCCATTGAGCCACAGCTAACACCTAAACAGTCATCACAGGCGGTCCCTCGAACGAGGATGTCTTGCTTCCACGAGTTCACATGTGTTTCGATGAAGGACCTGATGTTCCAGGCCTGAACTCCAATTGAGGAGGTGGAAGATGCCTGTGCGCGGATTTTTTTTTTTTAACGTGTGGTGACCGTTGCACACCAGCCACCACACGGGTTCGACAGAGCTCGGCCTTTATCTAGTGGCAAGGATTAACCAAGGCGACTGGAGACCTGCTCTGTACCTAAACAGTAGAACGTATACAGTAACATCCCCAACACTAACTTTAGGTTCCCTGATCACCTTCCTCCTTTCCAGTGCAGATCCCACATCTCACTACTCTTCACTTTCTCTGACTAAACCAATTTCATCTTTACTCCTATTCGGTATTTCCAGCCCTGTGGGCTACTCCTGTGCAGTATGGTGCCAAAAACTACTGACCACCAATTACACAGCACTCAGTGTCTACTCGAACATGTGTCCAAAATGACCTCACTCCATAAATGCTGTATTGTCTCTTGATCGTTCACATAAGGGGCCGCCCATTTAAAACTGAAATGAGGAGAAATTTCTTCTCAGAGGGTTGTAAATCTGTGGAATTTGCTGCCTCAGAGAGCTGTGGAAGCTGGCACATTGAATAAATGTAAGACAGAAATAGACAGTTTCTTAAACGATAAGGGGATAAGGGGTTATGGGGAGTGGGCGGGGAAGTGGAGCCGAGTCCTTGATCAGATCAGCCATGATCTTATTGAATGGCGGAGCAGGCTCGAGGGGCCATGTGGCCAACTCCTGCTCCTATTTCTTATGTTCTTATTTCTCTAAGTGTTCTATTATTCCATCCTTCTTCCAAGATGCCCTCTAATGTTTTACTAATTTCTGGTTCCCAAGATTGTCTTTTCCCCCTTTTAAAAAAAAAATACATGTTAGCATTACATTTGCTCTTTTGCAATCCTCAGGCACTGGCCCAACAAATCCTTAAAAACACCTTATTTGGCATGATTTTGGGATATTTCGTGTTAATGGTTTGCGGCTAAAGAACCATACAGCACAGCAGAAGACCATGTGGCCCATTGTGCCTGTGCTGGAATCGTCCTTTGCATTATAATATTCATCGGTTAATGTTTACTTTTCTACGAACAGTAATCGGAACAAAGAGGAGGAGGAGGAGAAGCTGAAACAACACTAAGGACTCGCCTTGTTAGTCCTCCGATAGAGTCTGGGCACTTCCGAAGCATTTTTAAGATAACTGAAACAGGCTTCACTCAGTTCCTCGACAATTCTGTCACTTAATGCAGGTCGACTGCTCACCACTGAAGTCCGAGAGTCTGTCAGTGCTTCTGTTGAGGGGAGAAACAGTAACTAGAAATTATACATCAACAGCACAGTCAGGGAATGAACAATTAGCGTGGATTTCTTTTAAAATAATTAATTTTATTCTCTTTCCTCCACACGATGGTTTTACAATGTAGTGAAAATGAATGTGGTGCACCGTTTCAGTCTGTGAGCAAGCCATCGGGCGTGGTGGGTTTCCTGTGTGTTGTATTTGAGACAAGAGTGGAAGGGATATGGCGGGTGGGGAACGAGGTTTAAGGAAGCGCTTAGTGGTGGAGAAATGGAATGTAGGATTGGCGTCCCTCCCGTCAGGATGATCCCGGGATTGGCATATAATCTAGGCTGACACTTCAGTGCAGGACTGAGGGAGCGCTGCATTGTTGCAGGTGCCATTTTTCAGGTACGACATGAAACCGTGGCCCCATCCATCAGTTTCAATGCTTCAGCTGTGTGTTAAAGATCCCATGGCACGATTTGAACAGGAGCAGGGAGATCTCCCACTCACCTGGCCACCATTCCTTCCTCAATCAAAAAAAACAATGAGCCGCTCTCATTCATCTCCATGTTTTCCGTGAGATATGGCTATGGAAATGATTGCCACATTTGCCCACATAAGTCACCTCAGTGAAGTGTTTTGAAATGCTTAAGAGTCATAATAAAGGTGCTACAGGCAACTCTCGATTATCCGTACACGGATCTAACGGAGAATCCGCTGTAAAGGCGTTTTTAAAAACTGTCGCACACGTGAATATCTCGATCACCTCAAGTGTTAATCACACATAAATTGACTCAGGCGTGCAGTCCTTTCTCACTTCGCAACTGACACAGGCATTAAATAACTCATGTGAAAAGTTCCATCACTTCAACTAGCAAGCACACATAAATTGAAGCAGGTGAATCCATTGTCATGTATTTTATTACGTTCACGCTATGACAACACGAACTAAGTCTTCATGGTTGGTTCCATCACCGTCAAATTTCAGCTCCGAGACGTGCACTCGCCCGAGCGGCAAAATAGTTTACCCGGAATGGCCCAATCCCCGAGGGACCCGGATAATCGAGAGTTGCCTGTATATATAAATCCAAGTCTTTCTTTTATCAATACTTGGGAAGAGCACAGGTTTTCACAAAGTGATCCATCAAGTACAGTCAGGTCAGCTCTGAGCCAGAAGGTTGTGGGTTCAAGTCCCACTCCAGGGACTTAAGCGCATATTCTCGGCTGACACCCCAGTGCAGTGCTGAGGGAGTGCTGCACTGTCGGAGGCGCTGTTAAACAGAGGCCCCGTCTGCCCCCTCAGGTGGACGTCGAAGATTCCATGGCACTATTTCAAATAAGAGCAGGGGAGTTATCCCCAGCGTCCGATCCAAGTATTTATCCCTCAACCAACATCACTCAAAACAGATATGATCATCATACTGCTGTTTATGGGACCTTAACTGCCACGTTTCCTGCATTACATTACAACAGTGACTACACTTCAAAAGTACTTCATTGGCTGTAAAGCACTTTGGGATGTCCTGCGGTCGTGAAAGACGTGATATAAATGTATTTATTCCTTTTATAGTTAGAAGCATGGTTTGAACTTTCCTTAACCGAGAGCAAAAGAGATCTGAAATTCTGTTTGTCATTCACTCACTTTCTGATATTTAGTTAAACTCCCCAATAGCCAGAGATTCCTCAACCGACAGCAAGCGGGGGAGGCAGAAACTTACACACACAAAGATCCCACGCCCATCACCCAACCCGACAGACCCTGAAATCCCCAGAACTAACTTTCCACGCTGGAGAATCTCCAACATACCACACAGCATGGAGCAGCTTCAAACCAGGAAAACAACATTTCACAAAGTGGGCTCGAGCTTTTTATTGCATCTTACCTGAAATGAGAGAGAAATTCTCAAACCCAATGCGCTCCATTCTTGGTTTAATTAGCTCCAAAAGCTCAGGAAGCTGCAAAAGAGGAGGTTTGAGGATTAAGGAGAATATTGTTTTTTGTGACAGTTCTCTCCCCTTTTACCCGCTGAAAGTACTGACTCTTGCTGGGATACAGTGCCCACAGCCTTCTGAGGCCCAACAATACACTGATCCACTGACCATTCCTCATGCGTCAAGTCTAGAGAGCAAAGGTCGGAATGTCACTCGACCATGAGAGGCATCGCAAGTAAGTGCACATTCAGTAATGCAATCAGGCATGAGAACTGTGGCTCATTGTTTCCCCATTCTTGGCCAAGGGCACTAAGGGCGTCTTGTGACAGGATGACCAGTACCATTTATCATCACCATCAGAGCAGGCCAGGGAGCGGAAGGAATAGTGTGGCGGCCTGGCCCATACCACTCCAGGGAGCAGCACGTGCTGGAGCAGGAGAGCAACGGCAGTGAAGAGAGACGTCACCAAGATCCAGGTCGGTGATTGGAGCGTGGGCAGGTACAGCAGGAGCGGCGAGGTCAGGGTGAAAGAGCGGCGAGAGATTGTAGAGGGACCTGATCGGGGCCCAGGAGAGGCGTGAGTTCAGGGCCCAGAAGAGCCGAGGGCCCAGGGGCAGCACAGGCCAGCCCACACTGAGATATGTGTGTGCACTAGGCCCGTGCAGCATAGCTGGTCTCCAGTCATCTCGGTTAACCCTTGCCACTGGACCAAGACCTAGCTCTGTGTGCAACAGCCACCACACATTAAAAAAATCCACACAGACATCTTCCACCCTTGAAGATTTAGTTTGGGATCAGGAATTTTAGGTCCTTCATTGAAACACCCGTGAACTTTTTGACGTGGAAGCAAGACATCCTCGATTTGAGGGGCTGCCTATGATGATGATAACCATTTTTATCCTCTAGGCCACTGGAGTAGCTTTAATAATTGTACATCATGATATATGTGAATAAATATGGGATACAGATCCAACAGTACCAAATAGAAGACAGCGAGTTGGAGTCACGTGCTGAGCTTACTGTCCTGGTATGGTGAATTTACCAAGTTCAGGACATGGGTTAGATGCAACGCTATGAGGACACCTTGGGGAACTGGGGAACCTGAGGTAAGTCAGGGACCAATTCATCCCATTATTGATGAGATGAGAACGGAGACTAGAGCATTCTCATTCCTTAGCTGTAACAAGCAACCTGTAAAGGTGAAACACACACACACCCATCGATTCGAATGCTGAAAAGCTGGTGTTTTTAGATTTGTACCAGATATTGAAACACACGTTCCTCTATTAATCTAGCCTTAAAAAAGAAATCAACTCTAACCTGTTCCTGGACCATATCTAGATCAGCAGCAACATACACGAGTTGGTTAACGGATAGAGGCGGTACAGCTTTCACATCTGCAGTCAGCACAGTTCCCTGTTCCTCGTTATTTCCATTTGTAGAGGACACCGTGCTGTTGCTGTTGGCAGCCAATGGTTTTATCCCAGGGTGAGTAAGGTCCTTGCTTGGTGATGCAATTTTCAACTGTAAAAGGAAAAAAGATAAGTGACCAAACACAGATCCAGCCACTGTTTTTGTTCCACAATTCAGTGCTACATTATCAGAGAATCTTACAACACAGGAGGTGGCCATTTGGCCCATCGTACTCTTTGAAAGAATTATCCAATTAGTCCCACTCTCCCACACTTTCCTCACAACCCTGCAAATGTTATCTTTTCAAGTATTTATCCAATTCTCTTTTGAAAGTTACTATTGAATCTGCTTCCACCACCCTTTCAGGCAGTGCATTCCAGATCACAACAACTCACTGTGTAAAAAATAATAAGTCTCCCCTCCCTCTGGCTCTTAGAGTGTGTGTGTGTGTGTGTGTGTGTGTGTGTGTGTGTGTGTGTGTGTGTGTGTGTGTGTGTGTGTGAGGGGGTGGGGAGTTGGATGGGGTAGAGTGTGTGTGTGTGAGGGGGTGGGGAGTTGGATGGGGTACAGTGTGTGTGTGTGAGGGGGTGGGGAGTTGGATGGGGTACAGTGTGTGTGAGGGGGTGGGGAGTTGGATGGGGTACAGCGTGTGTGAGGGGGTGGGGAGTTGGATGGGGTACAGTGTGTGTTTGAGAGGGTGGGGAGTTGGATGGGGTACAGTGTGTGTGAGGGTGGGGAGTTGGATGGGATACAGTGTGTGTGTGAGGGGGGTGGGGAGTTGGATGGGGCAGTGTGTGTGTGAGGGTGGGGTACAGTGTGTGAGAGGGGGGGTGGGGGTTGGATGGGAATATAGGAACAGGAGGAGGCCATTCAGCCCTTCGAGCCAGTACCACAATTCAATCAGGTTTTTAGCATTGTTCCCTTCAAGCTGCAAGGCAATGCAGAATTCCGGAGGTCCCAGACAGGAAGTAGGCTTTCAAAGGGGTCGCGCGGCCCCCAAAAAATTACAGGGAACAATGTTCATTACCCAACAAAAATCTGTCGATTCTGGTCTTGGAAGTTACAAATGACTCCCAGCAGCCACAATCTTTTGGGGAGGTACAGAATTCTGCTAACATTTGGAGTTCCCTCCTAAATGGCCCAGCTCTGATGTTAAGATTATGTCTCCTTGTTCTCGATTTGCCCCCTCAGAGGAAATAGTTACTCTGTATATATCCTATTGTATCCATTTAACATATTAAACACCTCGATCAGTTCAGATTGGTTGGAGGAACAGTTTCAGCAATGGCACTAGGCTTAGAGAAATGTATTAATTTCTCAGTAACTGCGATATACAGACAGATTAAAGTCTCCTATAATGTGTTAGAGGGAGGTGTGAGTGACCCTATAGTGTGTTACTGTGGGAGGTGTGTGTGTGACCCTATAGTGTGTTACTGTGGGAGGTGTGTGTGTGACCCTATAGTGTGTTACTGTGGGAGGTGTGTGTGTGACCCTATAGTGTGTTACTGTGGGAGGTGCGAGTGACCCTATAGTGTGTTACTGTGGGAGGTACGAGTGGCCCTACAGTGTGTTACTGTGGGAGGTGTGAGTGACCCTATAGTGTGTTACTGAGGGAGGTATGAGTGACCCTATAGTGTGTTACTGAGGGAGGTGTGTGTGACCCTATAGTGTGTTACTGAGGGAGGTGTGAGTGACCCTATAGTGTGTTACTGGGGGAGGTGAGAGTGACCCTATAGTGTGTTACTGTGGGAATTGTGAGTGACCCTATTGTATGTTACTGAGGGAGGTGTGAATGACCCTATAGTGTGTTACTGAGGGAGGTGTGAGTGACCCTATAGTGTGTTACTGAGGGAGGTGTGAGTGACCCTATAGTGTGTTACTGAGGGAGGTGTGAGTGACCCTATAGTGTGTTACTGAGGGAGGTGTGAGTGATGCTATAGTGTGTTAACTGTGTTGTGTTTGTTTTGGGTGGAGGTTGGGTTCCTGCTGTGTTCAGGTGTGGAACTGCACTGTACAAATATTTGTCAGTAAACATTAGCTGTGCCCAGTGACTAAGCCTGAGATTGGTACATGCTTGTTTGCCAGGGTGAGTGTTTGCCTTGAATAAGGAGCTACACTGCGAAAACCACAATCACAGGACAGAGAGTGGAGAGCTCCAGTTCAAACAATTTTAGTCTTTAATGAAGGACAGAGGGGCATACTACAAACTTTAGTTAATTATTCTAATAACTAGAGGCATGGCAGGGCAGCTCAGTCCCGTGGAGTGCACATCCTGTGCCGTGTGGGAAGTCCTGGACACTTCGTGTAGCCTGGACGACCACATGTGCGGGAAGTGTTACCAGCTACAGCAACTCGAGCTCTGGGTTTTGGAGCTCGAGCGGCGGCTGGAGTCACTGCGCGAGGCTGAGAACGTCGTGGATAGCACGTTGCTAGAGGTGGCCACCCTGCAGCTTAAGAGTGTGCAGGCAGAGAGGGAATGGGTGACTGACTGAAGAGGAGGACTAGGCAGATAGTGCAGGAGTTCCCCGAGTGCATCTCGCTCTCCAACCAGTGGAGTGCAGCCAGAGCCAAGTCCACGGCTGGCTCAGCTGCACAGGGTGGGGGGTGGGGGGAGGAAGAAGAGTGGAAGAGCAACAGTGGTGGGGGATTCGATAGTTTGGGGAGCAGACAGGCGTTTCTGCAGCCGCAGACGTGACTGCAGGATGGTATATTGCCTCCTGGTGCCAGAGTTAAGGATGTCACCGAGCGGCTGCAGGGCATTCTGGGGGAAGAGGGTGAACAGCCAGAGATTGTGGTCCATATCAGTACAAATAACATAGGTAGAAAGAGGGATTAGGTCCTACAGGCAAAGTTTAGGGAGCTAGGAGATTAAAAAGCAGGACCTCAAAAAGGTAGTAATCTCCGGATTACTCCCAGTGCCACGTTCTAGTGAGTACAGAAATAGGAGGATAGAGCAGATGAATATGTGGCTAGAAAGATGGTGCAGGAGGGAGCCTTTAGATTCCTGAGGCATTGGGACCGTTTCTGGGGGGGGGGGGGGGGGGGGTGTGTGTGTGTGACCTGTACAAGCCGGACGGGTTACACCTCAACAGAGCCGGGACTAATATCCTCGTTGGGGGGGGGAAGAGTTTGCAAGAGCTGTTGGGGAGAGTTTAAACTAGCTTGGCAGAGGGGTGGGAACCTGAGAATAGATTCAGATAGGAGAGAAGCAAAGCTGAAATTGGAAAGCAGAAAAATAGAAAGTGAATTTAGACAACAGAAGAAACAAGGGCTAGAAAAGACAAGAGAGTGCTAAATGGTGTATACTTCGATGCAAAGAGTGTAGGGAATAAGGCAGGCGAGCTGAGAGCACAGATAGATACTTGGGAGTATGATATTATAGCTATTACGGAGATATGGCTTAAAGAAGGGCAGGTATGGCAGTTCAACATTCCCAGGTTTTCAGACGGGATAGAGATGGGGGGTAAAAAAGGAGGCGGGGGGGGGGGGGGTTGCAGTATTGATAAAAGAAACAAGTACAGCCGTGAGGAGGGATGACATGTTGGAAACATAGAAACATAGAAAATAGGTGCAGGAGTAGGCCATTCAGCCCTTCTAGCCTGCACCACCATTCAATGAGTTCATGGCTGAACATGCAACTTCAGTACCCCATTCCTGCTTTCTCGCCATACCCCTTGATCCCCCTAGTAGTAAGGACTACATCTAACTCCTTTTTGAATATATTTCGTGAATTGGCCTCAACAACTTTCTGTGGTAGAGAATTCCACAGGTTCACCACTCTCTGGGTGAAGAAGTTTCTCCTCATCTCGGTCCTAAATGGCTTACCCCTTATCCTTAGACTGTGACCCCTGGTTCTGGACTTCCCCAACATTGGGAACATTCTTCCTGCATCTAACCTGTCTAAACCCGTCAGAATTTTAAACGCTTCTATGAGATCCCCTCTCATTCTTCTGAACTCCAGTGAAGGGTCATCAAACGAGGCCATACGGATTGAATTGAAGAACAAAAAAGGGGAAATTACATTGCTGGGAGTGTACTATAGATCCCCAAAAAGTCAGAGCAAGATAGAAGAGAAATATGTAGGCACATTTCTGAGACGTGCAAAAACTATAGGGCAGTAATAATAAGGGATTTCAATTACCCCAATATTAACAGGCATAGAATTAGTATGAAAGGTATAGAGGGTGCATTCATGAGAACTTTTATTTTAAAGACGTATGTAACAAGGCCAACAAGGGAGGGGGTGGTTCTGTACTTAGTTTTAGGGAATGAAGCTGGGCAGGTGGAAGGGGTATCAGAGCTACTGATCGTAATTCAGTTAGATTTAGGGTAGTTATGGAAAAGGAAAAAGATAGACCAGGAATAAAAGTTCTCAATTGGGGAAAAGCCAATCTTACTAAGCTGATGTGATTTAGCCGAAGTGGACTGGAAACAGCTACTTGGTAAAGAAAAAAAGGGAGACAAGGGCTCAATACTGCAGAAACCCTAGAGGAGTATAGAAAGTGCAGAGGTGCAATTAAAAAGGAAATTAGGAAAGCAAAGAGAGCATGAAAAAATCTTGGCAAGTAAAATCAAGGAAATCCCAAAGATGTTTATATAAATACATTAAGAGCAAAAGGATAACTAAAGAAAGAGTAGGACCCATGAGAGACCATAAAGGTAATGTGTGTATGGAGGCGGAAGACGTGGTTATGGTTCTTAATGAATACTTTGCGTCTGTTTTCACAAAAGTGAACGGCGATGCAGACATTGCAATCAGGGAGGAGGAGTTTGAAATATTAGATGAAATATACATAGCGAGAGGAGAAGTATTAAGGGGCTTAGCAGCTTTGAAAGTGGATAAATCCCCAGGCACGGATGAAATGTATCCCAGGCTGTTAAGAGAAGCAAAAGAGGAAATAGCAGAGGCTCTGACCATCATTTTCAAATCCTCTCTGGGTGAAGGTGTGGTGCCAGGGGACTAAAGGACTGCTATCGTTGTACCTTTGTTTAAAAAGGGAAAAAGGGATAGACCGAGTAATTACAAGCCAGTCAGCCTAACCTCGGTGGTGGGAAAATTATTGGAAAAAATTCTGAGGGACAAGATAAATCTTCATTTGGAAAGACATGGATTAATCAAGGATAGTCAGCATGTTTAAGGGAAGGTCGTGTCAGACTAACTTGATTGAATTTTGAGAGGAGGTAACCAGGAGGGTCGATGAGGGCAGTGCATTTGATGTAGTGTATATGGATTTTAGCAAAGCTTTTGATAAGGTCCCAAATGGCAGACTGGTCATGTAAGTAAAAGCCCATGGGATCCAGGGCAAAGTGGCAAGTTGGATCCAAAATTGGCTCAGAAGCAGGAAGCAAAGGGTAATGGTTGATGGGTGTTTTTGTGACTGGAAGGATGTTTTCAGTGAGGTTCCGCAGGGCTCAGTACTGGGTCCTTTGCTTTTTGTGGTATATATCAATGATCTAGACTTGAATGTAGGGGATATGATTAAGAAGTTTGCAGATGAAACTAAAATCAGCAATGAGGTTGATAATGAAGAAGCAAGCTGTAGACTGCAGGAAGATATCAATGAACTGGTCAGATGGCAGAACAGTGGCAAATGGAATTCAATCCAGAGATGTGTGAGGCAATGCATTTGGGGAGGGCTAACAAGGCAAGGGAATACACATTAAATGGTTGGACACTGAGAAGTGTAGAGGAACAAAGGGACCTTGGAGTGCATGTCCGCAGATCCCTGAAGGTAGCAGGCCAGATCGATAAGGTGGTTAAGAAGGCATATGGAATACTTGCCTTTATTAGCCAAGGCATAGAATAAGAGCAGGGAAGTTATGCTTGAACTGTATAAAACACTAGTTAGGCCACAGCTGGAGTACTGCGTGCAGCTCTGGTCACCACATTACAGGAAAGATGTGATTGCACTAGAGAGGGTACAGAGGAAATTTACAAGGATGTTGCCTGGACTGGAGAATTTTAGCTATGAGGAAAGATTAGATAGGCTTGGATTGTTTTTTTCTTTGGAACAGAGGAGGTCGAGGGGAGATCGTATCGAGGTGTATAAAATTATGAGCAGCCTAGATAGAGTGGATAGGGCAGACCTATTTCCCTTAGCAGAGGGGTCAACAACCAGGGGGCATAGATTTAAAGGAATTGGTAGGAGGTATAGAGGGAATTTGAAGATAAATGTCTTCAACCAGAGGGTGGTGGGGGTCTGGAACTCACTGCCTGAAAGGGTGGTAGAAGCAGAAACCCTCACCACATTTAAAAAGTACTTGGATGTGCACCTGAAATGCCGTAACCTACAGGGCTACAGACCAAAGTGGGATTAGGCTGGATAGCTCTTTGTCGGCCAGCACGGACACGATGGGCCGAAATGGCCTCCTTCCGTGCTGTAAATTTCTATGATTCTATGAAAAGAAGAGACATGTTTGAGATAAAAGTTATTTTGTTCCTCCTTTGTTGAGTTACAATGTGATATGAAGTGGTAGTGCGTGACTGTGGCCGTTGGTGATATCAGGTTCCTCAGTGTAGTTAAAGTGATGCTGACAGTTTGCAATGCTGCGAGGGAGATGCCTTGCTGCTGTGTGGTCGCACCCAATCTTGCAGTTGTCCGTTCTCCTTCTAATGGGGGGTGTATAGGCATCCCTGTGTTGGGAGGATGTGTGCGCGTGTGTGTTGCAACAGTTAGTGAGATTAGATTGTCCTTTCATCCAGCGATGTGATGACATCATTAAGTAGTGTCAGATGTTTTGACTGGTGTACTTCTTATCTCCATGTGTGATGCCACAGGAAATTCACTAACATACTATTTGGGATCACCTATAAATCCGCTCCTGTCCTGTGGACAGCACGCTGAAGGCAGGAGTTACATTTTAAAATCACACCCGTTTGAGTGGTGTGGTCTTTAGATAAACCATTCAATCTTGTTAAAAATTAATTTGTATTAATTAGAACTATTCAGCGGTCAAAGGGCAACTTGGCATTTTGTGTTGGTCTTGGCAATGTGCCAGAGGTGACTGACCCAAATATCCTAGAGAAGGATTAGCCATTAACGCACTAGCAGTTTGCCCAGGGAGTTAGCTGAACTCGTGTGGCTCTCTGTAACTCGATATAACTGAAGTTTTTCAATTGCCTGTTACTGTACAAAAAAAGTTTTTCTCCCATTTTGGTGGTTAGAAGCCAGGAGCTTTATAGAAGTTGCTTTGATACCAATTTTTCCTGACTCGCCTGAACCCCGTGGTTCTCAAATTAAGATAAACAATTAAAGACCGAGCGAGGTTTACTCTAAAGCAGACAATATAACAGCAAGGTTTAAAAAAGGGGCATAGGGATGAGAGTTAAATGTCCACATGCAGATAATGGAAGGCCTAGATAGGTATGGAATGGTGTCAACCTGCATTTAGGGCAGGGACAGACGGCTTGCCCAACTCATTTACTGGAGTTCTGGAGGAAATGACAGATCTTGTTGGCATTGCATGTGACATGTTTAGATTTCAGTAAGGCTTTTGACATGGTGCCACACAGGCCATTAGTCATCAAGTCATGTAGTAATACCTGCCCTCCTGTAATGGCTCAAAGACATGGACCATGTACAATCTCATGTTGCTGGAGAAATATCACCAACGATGTCTCCGCAAGATCCTACAAATCCCCTGGGAGGACAGACGCACCAACATCAGCGTCCTCGTCCAGGCCAACATTCCCAGCATTGAAGCACTGACCACACTCGATCAGCTCCGCTGGGCAGGCCACATAGTTTGCATGCCAAACACGAGACTCCCAAAGCAAGTGCTCTGCTCAGAGCTCCTTCACGGCAAACGAGCCAAAGGTGGGCAGCGGAAACGCTACAAGGACACCCTCAAAGCCTCCCTGATAAAGTGCGCCATCCCTGGGAGTCCCTGGCACAAGACCGCCCTAAGTGGAGGAAGTGCATCCGGGAGGGCGCTGAGCATCTCGAGTCTCGTCGCCGAGAGCATGCAGAAATCAAGTGCAGGCAGCGGAAAGAGCGTGCGGCAAACCAGTCCCACCCACCCTTTCCCTCAACATCTATCCGTCCCACCTGCGACAGAGTCTGTGGTTCTCGTATTGGACTGTTCAGCCACCAAAGAACTCACTTCAGGAGTGGAAGCAAGTCTTCCTCGATTCCGAGGGACTGCCTATAATGATGATGATGATGAGGAGGCAGGCTTCTGAGGTGGACTCAAAATTGGCTAAACCTGAGAAATGGGCGGCTGTGAATGGAGCTACAAGGTGCCACTGGCCGGGAACCACATGAATCAGTGCTGGGGCCATTGCGGTTTACAGTGTATGTAAATGAGTGGAGCTGGGGACAGAAACAAAGCTGTCTTAATTTGCAGGGGACACACATTGAGGAGATAGGGTCCAAACAATAGGGAACATGTAAACTAAATTCAAAGGGGTCTGCATAGAATGAGAAGGTAGGCTGATGGGTGGCAAATGGCATTTAACATTGAAAAATACAAGATAATGAGAGTAGGGAAGGGAAATAAATAATGGGACGATAAACTAAACTAAATGGCTGTAGGCTACAGGAGAGGGAATACTTGGTGACTATCTGACTGAAACAACCCAGCAGTGTGCTGCCAGTGCAGAAAACAAGCTGAATCTGGGGATGTCCAAGCAGAGAAAGAGCGCACAAATCCCAGGAAGTGATGTGACTCTATACAAAGTGCTGGTGTGGCCACACCTGGACTACTATGTACAATTCTGGCCACTGTGCTACAAGGATATCCAGGCAATGGGGACAGTGCAGAAAAGGGTGAGCAAACACAAGGCATCCGAATGATGAGGAGAGGTTGGGGAGCCGCGGACTGTTGACTCTGGAGAAGTGAATGCTCAGGGGAGAGATTACCCTGCTGTTCTAAGATTCTGAGAAACAGATAAATCGAACCGTTTCAATATGTTTGCCATTTCCATAACTTTGGAACCAGGCTTCACAAGCTAAAACTTAGGAGGTAGGTTTAGATTGAGCTGCTTTATAGATGGTGGTGAATGCGTTGAATGGACTACCTAGGGAGGCAGAGTGTGGAAAGTAGTTCTGGGAGATTCGGACAGATATTTGGGAGTGTAAGCCATTAAGAGTTATTAGTATTTGGGATCAGCTGGACAGAATAAGAACATGAGAAATAGGAGCAGGAGTAGGCCATATGGCCCCTCGAGCCTGCTCCGCCATTCAATAAGATCATGGATGATCTGATCATGGACTCAGGTCCACTTCCCCGCCCGCTTCCCATAACCCCTTATCGTTTAAGAAACTGTCTACTTTTGTCTTAAATGTATTCAATGTCCCAGCTTCCTCATCTCAGTTTTAAATGGACGGCCCCTTATTCTAAGATTATGCCCTCAAGTTCTAGTCTCCCCCATCAGTGGAAACATCCTCTCCTGCATCCACCTTGTCAAGCCCCCTCATAATCTTATAAGTTTTGATAAGATCACCTCTCATTCTTCTGAATGCCAATGAGTAGAGGCCCAACTTTTCCTCATCCCCGGAGTCAACTTAGTGAACCTTCTCTGAACTGCCTCCAAAGCAAGTATATCCTTTCATAAACATGCACGCAGTATTCCAGGTGTGGCCTCACCAAAACCTTGTATAGCTGTAACAAGACTTCCCTGCTTTTATACTCCATCCCCTTTGCAATAAAGGCCAAGATACCATTGGCCTCCCTGATCACTTGCTGCACCTGCATACTATTCTTTTGTGTTTCATGCACAAGTGCCCGCTGTACTGCGGCACTTTGCAATCTTTCTCCATTTAAATAATAACTTGCTCTTTGATTTTTTTTCTGCTAAAGTGCATGACCTCACACTTTCCAACATTATACTCCATCTGCCAAATGTTTGCCCACTCACTTAGCCTGTATGTTCTTTTGCAGATTTTGTGTCTCCTCCTCACACATTGCTTTTCCTCCCGTCTTTGTATTGTCAGCAAACTTGGCTACATTACACTCAATCCCTTCTTCCAAGTCGTTAAATATAGATTGTAAATAGTTGGGGTCCCAGCACTGATCCCTGCGGCACCCCACGAGTTACTGGTTGCCAATCAGAGAATGAACCATTTATCTCGACTCTCTGCTCCATTAGTTAGTCAATCCTCTATCCATGCTAGTATATTACCCCCAACCCTGTTAACTTTTATCATGTGCAGTAACCTTTTATGTGGCACCTTGTCAAATGCCTTCTGGAAGTCCAAATACACCACATCCACTGGTTCCCTTTTATCCACCCTGTTCATTACATCCTCAAAGAACTCCAGCAAATTTGTCAAACATGACTTCCCCTTCATAAATCCATGCTCACTCTGCCTGACCGAATTTTCCTTATCCAAATGTCCTGCTACTGCTTCTTTAATAATAGACTCCCAACATTTTCCCAATGACAGATGTTAGGCTAACCGGTCTATAGTTTCCTGCTTTTTGTCTGCCTCCTTTTTTTAAATAAATAATTGAACCTTCTTTGGTTCTGTACGCTCCTTGATTCCTACACACTTCAACAGAGCCTTCCCATTCCATCCTCCAAATCAAGTTATCCCTCACTGATGTCTGAACAGCCCATAAAGATGGAAGTGCAGCAAATCCTGAAGGCACTACTCCCTGGGCATGACCTTCCACAGTTTAGAGCTCCACCTTGGGCTCCCTACTTCATAAGAACATAAGAATTAGGAACAGGAGTAGGCCATTTAGCCCCTCGAGCCTGCTCCGCCATTCAACGAGATCATGGCTGATCTGACCGTGGACTCAGCTCCACTTACCCGCCCGCTCCCCGTAACCCTTAATTCCCTTATTGGTTAAAAATCTATCTATCTGTGATTTGAATACATTCAATGAGCTAGCCTCAACTGCTTCCTTGGACAGAGAATTCCACAGATTCACAACCCTCTGGGAGAAGAAATTCCTTCTCAACTCGGTTTTAAATTGGCCCCCCCGTATTTTGAGGCTGTGTCCCCTAGTTCTAGTCTCCCCGACCAGTGGAAACAACCTCTCTGCCTCTATCTTGTCTATCCCTTTCATTATTTTAAATGTTTCGATAAGATTACTCCTCATCCTTCTGAACTCCAACGAGTAAAGACCCAGTCTACTCAATCTATCATAAGGTAACCCCTCATCTCCGGAATCAGCCGAGTGAATCGTCTCTGTACCCTCTCCAAAGCTAGTATATCCTTCCTTAAGGTGACCAAAACTGCACGCAGTACTCCAGGCGCGGCCTCACCAATACCCTGTACAATTGCTTTTGTACTCCATCCCTCTTGCAATGAAGGCTAACATTCCATTTGCCTTCCTGATTACCTGCTGCACCTGCAAACTAACTTTTTGGGATTCATGCACAAGGACCCCCAGGTCCCTCTGCACCACAGCATGTTGTAATTTCTCCCCATTCAAATAATATTCCCTTTTACTGTTTTTTTTTCGAAGGTGGATGACCTCACATTTTCCAACATTGTATTCCATCTGCCAAACCTTAGCCCATTCGCTTAACCTATCTAAATCTCTTTGCAGCCTCTCTGTCCTCGACACAACCCACTTTTCCACTAATCTTTGTGCCATCTGCAAATTTTGTTACACTACACTCTGTCCCCTCTTCCAGGTCATCTATGTATATTGTAAACAGTTGTGGTCCCAGCACCGATCCCTGTGGCACACCACGAACCACCGATTTCCAACCCGAAAAGGACCCATTTATCCCGACTCTCTGCTTTCTGTTAGCCAGTCAATTCTCGATCTATGCTAATACATTTCCTCTGACTCCGCATACCTTTATCTTCTGCAGTAACATTTGGTGTGGCACCTTATCGAATGCCTTTTGGAAATCTAAATACACCACATCCATCGGTACACCTCTATCCACCATGCTCGTTGTGTCCTCAAAGAATTCCAGTAAATTAGTTAAACATGATTTCCCCTTCATGAATCCATGTTGCGTCTGCTTGATTGCACTATTCCTATCTAGATGTCCCGCTATTTCTTCCTTAATGATAGCTTCAAGCATTTTCAGATGTTAAACTAACCGGCCTATAGTTACCTGCCTTTTGTCTGCCCCCTTTTTTTAAACAGAGGCGTTACATTAGCTGCTTTCCAATCCGCTGGTACCTCCCCAGAATCCAGAGAATTTTGGTAGATTATAACGAATGCATCTGCTATAACTTGCGCCATTTCTTTTAATACCCTGGGATGCATTTCATCAGGACCAGGGGACTTGTCTACCTTGAGTCCCATTAGCCTGTCCAGCACTACCCCCCTAGTGATAGTGATTGTCTCAAGGTCCTCCCTTCCCACATTCCTATTTCTGGCATGGTTTTTGTGTCTTCCACTGTGAAGACCGAAGCAAAATAATTGTTTAAGGTCTCAGCCATTTCCACATTTCCCATTATTAAATCCCCCTTCTCATCTTCTAAGGGATCAACATTTACTTTAGTCACTCTTTTCCGTTTTATATATCGGTAAAAGCTTTTACTATCTGTTTTGCGCAAGTTTACTTTCGTAATCTATCTTTTCTTTCTTTATTGCTTTCTTAGTCATTCTTTGCTGTCGTTTAAAATTTTCCCAATCTTCCAGTTTCCCACCAATCTTGGCCACCTTATACGCATTGGTTTTTAATTTGATACTCTCCTTTATTTCCTTGGTTATCCACGGCTGGTTATCCCTTCTCTTACCGCCCTTCTTTTTCACTGGAATATATTTTTGTTGAGCACTATGAAAGAGTTCCTTAAACTGTTCCTCCGTTTAGTCTGTGTTTCCAGTCTACTTTAGCCAACTCTGCCCTCACCCCACTGTAGTCCCCTTTGTTTAAGCACAGTACGCTCGTTTGAGACACTACTTCCTCACCCTCAATCTGTATTATAAATTCAACCATACTGTGATCACTCATTCCGAGAGGATCTTTTACTAGGAGATCGTTTATTATTCCTGTCTCATTGCACAGGACCAGATCGAAGATAGCTTGCTCCCTTGTAGGTTCTGTAACATACTGTTCTAAGAAACAATCCCGTATTCAAATCCTTTCGCCCGAGACCAGAGACGGGGAAAGAATCCTGCAGAATGCAATACCGGGGATTAACTTCAGTGATTAAATCCATGGTTTTTGAAAGGACCAGACTTGATGGGCTCAGGCAACAACTCGCCAAGGCTTCTTTGGCAGCATCTCCCAAACCCACGATCTCTACCGCCTATTAGGACAAGGGCAGCAGGCGCATGGAAACATCATCACCTGCAGGTTTCCCTCCAAGGCACACACTGACCCGGCTGCATCGTCGCAGGGTCAAAATCCTGGAAATCCCAGCACTGTGGGAGTACCGTCACCACACGGACTGCAGCGGTCCAAGATGGCAGCAGCTCACTGCCACCTTCTCAAAGGCAACTAGCGATGGACAATAAATACCGGTCGTGGTCGGGATGCACGTATCCCCAGAATGAAGAATTAAAAATTGTTTGCATGGCCTCTCTCATTCCATCCAGGATTACCTCACACTTCTCCGATTGAATTCCATTTGCCACTGTTCTGCCCACCTGGCCGGTCCATTGACATCTTTGTGAAGTCTACAGCTATCTTTCTCACTGCCAACCACACGGCCAATTTTTGCATCATCTACAAACTTTTTAAACATGCCCCCATATATTGAAGTCTAAATCATTGATATATACCACAAAAAACAGGGGACTTAGTACCGAGCCCTGAGGAATTCCATTGGAAAAATCCTTCCAGTCACAAAAAAACCCGTCGACCATTACCCTTTGCTTCCTGCCTCTGAGCCAATTTTGGATCCAACTTGCCACTTTCCCATGGGTCACATGGGCTTTTACTTTCGTGACCAGTCTGCCATGCGGGACCTTATCGAAAGCTTTGCTAAAATCCATATACATTACATCAAACGCACTACCCTCATTCATTAAAGAGGTGCAGTCACAAATAAAATCTCCCACACAACACCCAAGCCCAGGAAATAGCACCATCTGCTGGTGTAACAACAATGAGATGCTTGCTCCATTGGTTCCCTCACCCTGCCTTACCCCAGAAGGTGGATACACGACCTGTTTTGCACTGCTGGCAATTCCACCTTGCCCAATGTTCCCCTCCTGCTGAATGGGGAAATGTCCTCTCCTTTCCGTCATTGAAGAAAGATGAGAAATATCAGAGTGCCAATTGCCCCTTCTCAGCGTGGCATTCATCCTGAAGCTGGACTCCGCCATCCCAAGACCGTCCCGAGTAATGTCTTCCAGCACATTGTCGATGAAGACAGGAAACAAGGTGGGCGACCAGTGCTTCCTTAGTCAAGAGGGATTAAAGTTCAGTCAATTTTCTGTGGTCCTTGGAGCTGGAGTACATACCTCGGATAAAATCCAAGGTTTCGCATTGTGCTCCCATAGCTTCCAGCTTTGTCATGAGGCAGGAGATTGAAAACCTTATACAAGTCACCGAGGACAAGATAAGTGGGGCTCCCCGGAGCCTTGAAACACACTGCAATCTTGTACAAAGCCACATGCTGCCCTACATATTCCGCACAAGAGCATAGGCCAGCCTGTTCCTTTATGATTATTACACAGGTCTCTGGAGCATCCAACATGCGTTTACTGAGTCACCGTTTTTACTGAGGCGTATGAAAGCACGGGCCTTACACTAAACATCCGTAAGACAAAGGTCCTTCCACCAGCCTGTCCTCGCCGCACAGCACTGTCCCCCCAGTCATCAAGATGTACGGCGCAGCCCTGGACAACGTGGACCATTTCCCATACCTCGGGAGCCTCTCATCAACAAGAGCAGACACTGACGACGAGATTCAGCACCCCCTTCAGTGCGCCAGTGCAGCCTTTGACCACCTGAGGAAGTGTGTGTTTGAAGACCAGGCCCTCAAATCTGCCACCAAGCTCATGGTCTATAGGCCTGTAGTCATACCCGCCCTCCTGTATGGCTCAGAGACATGGATCATGTACAGTAGACACCTCAAGTCGCTGGAGAACTACCACCAATGTCTCCGCAAGATCCTACAAATCCTCTGGGAGGACAGAAGCACCAACGTTAGCGTCCCCGATCATGCCAACATCCCCACAGCATTGAAGCACTGACCACACTTGATCAGCTCCGCTGGGCAGGTCACATTGTTCGCATGCCAGACACGAGACTCCCAAAGCATTCGCTCTACTCGGAACTCCTTCACGGCAAGCGAGCCAAAGGTGGGCAGAGGAAACGTTACAAAACGAAACACCCTCAAAGCCTCTCTGATAAAGTGCAACATCCCCACTGACACCTGGGAGTCCTTGGCCAAAGACCACCTTAAGTGGAGGAAGCGCATCCGGGAGAGTCTCATCGCCGAGAGTATGCAGAAAACAAGTGCAGGCAGCGGAAAGAGGGTGCGGCAAACCAGTCCCACCCACCCTTCCCCTCAACGACTATCTGTCCCACCTGTGACAGAGTCTGTGGTTCTCATATTGGACTGTTCAGCCACCTAAGGACTCTTTTTTTTTTTTTTAAAAGAGTGGAGTCTTCCTTGATTCCGAGGGACAGCCCATGATGATGTGTATTGGGACATCCGAAAGAACCAGCTTAATCCAAGTTTAATGCTGCTTGATTACGCTTGTCCACAAGATTGGTTACACCACTTTAGTAAATTTCTAAAGCATGACCTGTTACTTCTAAAACCGCGCTGACTGCTCCCAGTGATACCTCTGTTCTTTCAATGTTCATTCATAGCCTTCTACAAATTGTCCACGGTTTTACCCCACTTTGGATGTTAGTCTAACTGATCTATAGTCACCAGGTTCAATGTCTTCGTCCTTGGAGCAGCATTTGTTATTCTCCTGTACTCCAGTGTTTGTGAGTTCTGACAAATATTTACCAGAACACCCCTAACTTTCTCCTTTAAGTCCTTGAAGGGGTATCCCACCTGGCCCAGAAATCTTGTGGATATTTAATATTTCTCGTTTGACTGAGATATCTTCTGGCTCCCTTGCTCTTGTTTACTGTGACTGGAAGTTGTCCAGTCTCCTTTGTGAAAACTGCAGCGAAGAATCTATTCAACAGAATCGGCCGCATCCTGATCATCCAGAATAGTTATACTCAATTTATCCTTCAGTGGACCTTCAATGATGTAGTTGCGAAACTTTGCCAGATCTCTTGTGCGACCGTTGAGATTTGAGTCTCTACTTCTCTCACTTTTTCTAACATTTTCATTAGCTCCTCAGTTGCCGTATTGTACAAAACCCCCTATTAGTCTGTTTCCTGGTGTCTGTTGAAGTACAGTCCCCGCTGCTTAGAGTAACGTAATTTGTCTGCTACAAGTGGTGGGCGGGCGCAAGGTGTCAAATAATTGGACACCGACTCATTGGAATTCAGAAGAATGAGAGGTGATCTTATCGAAACGTATAAGATTATCAGGGGCCTTGACAGGATAGATGCGGAGCGGATGTTTCCACTGATGGGGGAGACTAGAACTAGAGGGCATGGTTTTAGAATAAGGGGCCGCCCATTTAAAACTGAGATGAGAAGAAATTTCTTCTCCGGTTGTAAATCTGTGGAATTTGCTGCCTCAGAGAGCTGTGGAAGATGGGACATTAAATAAATTTAAGACAGAAATAGTTTCTTAAACGATAAGGGGTTATGGGGAGTGAGCGGGGAAGTGGAGCCGAGTCCATGATCGGATCAGCCATGATCTTATTGAATGGCGGAGCAGGCTCGAGGGGCCGTATGGTCTACGCCTGCTCCTATTTCTTATGTTCTTCAGTGCCCGGCTTCGAGCTCTACCTCGTTCACTTGGGAGTCATCGACATCCTAAGGAAGAGAAGGACACAGTACTTTGAGAATAACAAATTAATTACTACAGCTTGAGCGATGGCCAGTAAATAGGTGTGATGCCCTCACTCAGCCAATGTTTCACTGCGCTTCCCCCATACCAACACTGCACATCAATGAGGCACTCAGTTCCTGAAGTGAACAGCTCACAGCACAAACTGAAAGAAGTTTAATAAATACTGCCAGAAATCAGCAGCACTTTTGAAACAGTGAGTAGAGACGATTAAGTAATGACGGTAATAATCGCACTCTAAGGCGCAAAAAGCTTATTGAATTGCTCAAAATAGTCGGCGCATTTAATGTTATAAACGGTAATTGGATCCTATGGTTATGAAAAATTATTCATTCACAGGATGTGGGTGCAGCTGGCAAGGCCAGCATTTATTGCCCATCGCTAAATGCCCTCGAGAAGTTGGTGTTGAGCCGCTGCCTTGAACTGCTGCAGTCCGTGAGAGGAAGGTTTTCCCTGGCGATTTGAGTTGCTCGGTATTTTAAAAGACAGTTAAGAGTCAACCACATTGCTGTGGGTCTGGAGTCACATATAGGGCAAGGGTGCCAGATTTCCTTCCCTAAAAGGACATGAGTAAACCAGATAGATTTTTACGACAATCCGATAATTTCATTCTAGAATTATTTAATTTAAATTCCCCAGCTGCTGAGGTGGGATTTGAACCCGTCGTCTCTGGCTTATTAGTCTAGGCCTCTGGATTACTAGTCCAGTAATATAGCCACTATGTTACCGTTCCCGATATATAGGAGGCGGCCTGTGATAAGTGTGGATGGTGCATGTGGTGAGAACTGTACATCTATCCTTATTGTAATGCTCACAAAGACCGAGCGAGTCGGGATGGTGGGGGAGGTCAGCATTTAAATTAATGAAAAGAAATCAAACCTCGTGTTTATATAGCACCTCATCATAGCTCAGAAAGTACCCAGCAGCAAATTTAAACCAGAAATTAGAAATATATATATTTTTTAAACTCAATTTTGGAATAATCTGTCAGGCAAGGTACCAGAGACAAAGACTTTGAGAAATTTAAAATCCAGTTGGGTCCTGGTGTTGTACTTCTGACTTGAGATTTTTTAGCCTTCGCGTTTCAGACTACTCTTATAGGTGAGCCCCAGCTCTCTCTGCCCCAAAGATGTTTTTACTTGTCGTGATATCTCGGTAAAGTTCATTGTGCCCGGGTAACAAGCAGAGGACCATTCTTTAAGGTTCCATCAGTTATTGATCCTCATGCCTCCATAGGACCTTTCTCATCCTCAAAAGGCCGCAGAGTAACACTACACTAGACCTTCGTTTAACTACTTAACAAAATTACTAAACAGTAATAGAACAGCAGCATTTTTTGCTACATTAAAACGTGAGTACGCACACATTTCCTTTCCACAAACTTCATTTCCTGTTGTCACAATTTGTGGTCATACTTTATCAACATTTAGTGAGAATTTCCTGTATAAACAGGTCCTGGTCCACCATTGACGGCCGTGCATTCAGTTGCTTAGGCCCCGAGCTCTGGAATTCTCTCCCTAAATCTGTGACTCTCCTTAAAACCTAACTCTTTGACCAAGCTGCCCTAGTATCTCCTTGTGTCAGTTCTGTTTGATAAGGGTCCTGTGAAGTGACACAGTGACAAGGTCCCACACAAGAGATTAATGTGCAAAGTTAAAGCACATGGGATTGGGGGTAGTGTGCTGACGTGGATTGAGAACTGGTTGTCAGACAGGAAGCAAAGAGTAGGAGTAAATGGGTACTTTTCAGAATGGCAGGCAGTGACTAGTGGGGTACCGCAAGGTTCTGTGCTGGGGCCCCAGCTGTTTACACTGTACATTAATGATTTAGACGAGGAGATTAAATGTAGTATCTCCAAATTTGCGGATGACACTAAGTTGGGTGGCAGTGTGAGCTGCGAGGAGGATGCTATGAGGCTTCAGAGTGACTTGGATAGGTTAGGTGAGTGGGCAAGTGCATGGCAGATGAAGTATAATGTGGATAAATGTGAGGTTATCCACTTTGGTGGTAAAAACAGAGAGACAGACTATTATCTGAATGGTGACAGATGAGGAAAAGGTGAGGTGCAACAAGATCTGGGTGTCATGGTACATCAGTCATTGAAGGTTGGCATGCAGGTACAGCAGGCGGTTAAGAAAGCAAATGGCATGTTGGCCTTCATAGCGAGGGGATTTGAGTACAGGGGCAGGGAGGTGTTGCTACAGTTGTACAGGGCCTTGGTGAGGCCACACCTGGAGTATTGTGTACAGTTTTGGTCTCCTAACTTGAGGAAGGACATTCTTGCTATTGAGGGAGTGCAGCGAAGGTTCACCAGACTGATTCCCGGGATGACAGGACTGACATATCAAGAAAGACTGGATCAACTGGGCTTGTATTCATTGGAGTTCAGAAGAATGAGAGGGGATCTCAGAGAAACGTTTAAAATTCTGAGGTGTGTAGACAGGTTAGATGCAGGAAGAATGTTCCCAATGTTGGGGAAGTCCAGAACCAGGGGTCACAGTCTAAGGATAAGTCATTTAGGACCGAGATGAGGAGAAACTTCTTCACCCAGAGAGTGATGAACCTGTGGAATTCTCTACCTCAGAAAGTTGTTGAGGCCAATTCACTAAATATATTCAAAAAGGAGTTAGATGTAGTCCTTATTACTCGGGGGATCAAGGGTAATGGCGAGAAAGCAGGAATGGGGTACTGAAGTTGCATGTTCAGCCATGAACTCATTGAATGGCGGTGCAGGCTCGAAGGGCCGAATGGCCTACTCCTGCACCTATTTTCTATGTTTCTATGTTACGGATTTTACTACGTTAAAGGCGCTGTATAAATGCAAGTTGTTGGTAATGCGGTGATTGCAGGCTGTGGCCTCTAGGTGGCATTATAGCCCACTATATCCTGGGACTCGGCAATCTTATAGCAACATACATTTGCAGTAGTGTTAATCTTTACAAGCTCGTTATACAATGGGCTGCTCTGACCTGTGTGAAAACACCACCTCAGGTCGGGGCTATAAATAGAGCTGGAGTGCCGGGGCCCTGGAACATCGTGGCGGAGGTGCGACGAATGAGGATACGGGGCCCAGAAGAGCCAAGGGCCCAGGAGAAGCACGGACCAGCCCACACTGCGATGTGAGAGAGCACTGGGTCCGTGCAACAGAGCAGATTTCCAGTCGTCCTGGTTCAACCTTTGCCACTGGATAAAGGCCTAGCTCTGTCAAGCCCTCGTGGTGGCTGATGTGTAACGGTCATCACACGTTAAAAAAATCCATGCACAGGTATCTTCTACCCCCTCAACTGGAGTTCAGGCCTGGAACATCGGGTCCATTGAAATATGTGTGAACTCTCGCGGAAGCAAGTCATCCGCGTTCGAGGGACCGCCTATGATGATGATGATATAATGGAAAGTAACAATCATAATTACTTTGATAAAACTATTACTTTTAACAGTTTTTAAACCCTTTCCTTATCAACTACAAAAAAGTTTGAGCAATAAGGGAGTAAAGGATAATGGGGAGTGGGCGGGGAAGTGGAGCTGCGCCCATGATCGTATTGAATAGCGGAGCAGGCTCGAGGGGCCAAATGGCCTACTCCTGCTCCTATTTCTTATGTTCTTATTCTCGTCAGAAGTTCAAGATCAAAATCCTTGTGAAGCGCCTTGAGAGCTTTTACTACGTTAAAGGCTCGATATAAATTAACATTGCTGTTGGAAGAAGAGGCTTAAAACGGGAAGGCTCAACGGGCAACATTCGAAAGGGATGTCAGAGTTTAAAAGTGACATGGCACAAGGGAAGTAGCTGATTGGTGAGTGTTTTGTTTCTGTTAATTTAGTACCTTTAGTAAATAAAGGTGGGTTAAATCAGCTGATTGCTGGCTGTGTTTTGCTAAGGTTTAGAGTTTAGTTCTATGATAGTCGCGAGTGTAACTGGAGGGATGGCAGGGCAGCTCAGTCCCGTGGATTGCACATCCTGTGGCATGTGGGAAATCCCGGGGGCTTCACGCAGCCGGGATGACCACGTGTGCAGGAGGTGTCTCCAGCTGCACTAACTCCAGCTCCGAGTTTTGGAACTTGAATGGCGGCTGGAGTCACTGCGGTGCATCCGTGAGACTGAGAGCTACATGGATAGCACGTTTCCAGAAGTGGTCACCCCACAGCTTAAGAGTGTGCAGGCAGACAGGGATAGGGTGACCGCCAGACAGAAGAGGACCACCAGGCAGGTAGTGCAGGAGTTGCACGTCATCAGAGCCGGGATCAATATCCTCGCGGGGGTTTGCTAGTGCTGTTGGGTTTAGAAACATAGAAAATAAATGCAGGAGTAGGCCCTTCAAGCCTGCACCACCATTCAATATCATGGCTGATCATGCACTTCAGTACCCCATTCCTGCTTTCTCTCCATACTCCTTGATCCCTTTAGTCGTAAGGGTCACATCTAACACCCTTTTGAATATATCTAACGAACTGGCCTCAACAACTTTCTGCGGTAGAGAATTCCACAGGTTCACAATTCTCTGAGTGAAGAAGTTTCTCCTCATTTTGGTCCTAAATGGCTTACCCCTTATCCTTAGACTGTGACCCCTGGTTCTGGACTTACCCCAACATTGGGAACATTCTTCCTGCATCTAACCTGTCCAATCCCGTCAGAATTTTATATGTTTCTATGAGATCCCCTCTCATTCTTCTAAGTTCCAGTGAATATAAGCCTAGTCGATCCAGTCTTTCTTCATATCAGTCCTGCCATCCCAGGAATCAGTCTGGTGAAACTTCGCTGCACTCTCTCAATAGCAAGAATGTCCTTCCTCAGATTAGGAGACCAAAACTGAACACAATATTCCAGGTGTGGCCTCACCAAAGCCCTGTACAACTGTAGTAAGACCGCCCTGCTCCTGTACTCAAATCCTCTCGCTATGAAGGCCAGCATGCCATTTGCCTTCTTCACCACCTGTTGTACCTTCATGCCAACTTTAAATGACCGACGTACCATGACACACAGGTCTCGTTGCACCTCCCCTTTTCCTAATCTGTCACCATTCAGATACTATTCTGCCTTCCTGTTTTTGCCACCAAAGTGGATAACCTCACATTTATCTACATTATTCTGCATCTGCCATGCATTTACCCATTCACCTAACCTGTCCAAGTCACTCTGTAGCCTCTTAGCATCCTCTTCACAGCTCACACTGCCACCCAGCTTAGTGTTAGCTGCAAACTTGGAGATATTACATTCAATTCCTTTGTCTAAATCGTTAATGTATATTGTAAATAGCTGGGGTCCCAGCACTGAACCTTGCGGTACCCCACTAGTCACTGCCTGCCATTGTGAAAAGGACCCGTTTATTTCTACTCTTAGCTTCCTGTCTGCCAACCAGTTCTCTATCCACGTCAATACTTTACCCCCAATGCCATGTGCTTTAATTTTGCACACTAATCTCGTGTGGGAGCTTGTTAAAAGCCTTTTAAAAGTCCAAATACACCATACTTTGCCCACTTTACTAGTTACATCCCCAAAAAATTCTAGAAGATTTGTCAAGCATGATTTTGCTTTTATAAATCCATGCTGACCTGTCACTGCTTTCCAAATGCATTGCTATTACTTAATAATTAATTCCAACATTTTCCCACTACCGATGTCAGGCTAACCAGTCTATAATTTCCTGTTTTCTCTCTCCCTCTCTCCTTTTTAAAAAAGTGGTGTTACATTAGCTACCCTCCAATCCATAGGAATTGATCCCGAGTCGCTAGACTGTTGGAAAATGATCACCAATGCATCCACTATTTCTAGGGCCACTTCCTTAACTACTCAGGGATGCAGACTATCAGGCCCTGGGGATTTATCGGCCTTCAATCCCATCAATTTCCCTAACAATTTCCTGACTAATAAGGATTTCCTTCAGTTCCTCCTTTTCGCTAGACCCTCAAACCCCTAGTATTTCCAGAAGGTTATTTGTGTCTTCCTTATTGAAGACAGATCCAAAGTATTTGTTCAACTGGTCTGCCATTTACTTGTTCCCCATTATAAATTCTGACTGAAAGGGACCTACATTTGTCTTCACTAATCTTTTTCTCGTCACATATCTATAGAAGCTTTTGCAGTCACTTTTTATGTTCCCTGCAAGGTTACTCTCATACTATTTCCCCCCTCCTAATTAAACCCTCTGTCCTCCTCTGCTGAATTCTAAATTTCTCCCAGTCCTCAGGTTTGCTGCTTTTTCTGGCCAATTTATATGCATCTTCCTTGGTTTTAACACTATCCTTAATTTCCCTTGTTAGTCACAGTTGAGCCACCTTCCCCGTTTTATTTTTACGCCAGACAGGGATGTACAATTGTTGAAGTTCATCCATGTGATCCTTAAATGTCCCATTGCCTATCCACTGTCAATCCTTTAAGTGTCATTCGCCAGTCTATCCTAGCCAATTCACGTCTCATACCATCGAAGTTACCTTTCTTTAAGTTCAGGACCTTAGTCTCTGAATTAACTGTGTCACTCTCCATCTTAATGAAGAATTCTTCCATATTATGGTCACTCTTCCCCAAGTGGCCTTGCACAACAAGATTGCTAATTAAACCTCTCTCATTACACAACACCCAGCTCTCTAGTTGGTTCCTCGACATATTGGTCTAGAAAACCATCCTTTATACACTCCAGGAAATCCTCCTCCACCATATTGCTGCCAGTTTGGTTAGCCCAATCTATGTGTAGATTAAAGTCTCCCATGATAACTACTGTACCTTTATTGCACACGTCCCTAATTTCTTGTTTGATGCTGTCCCCAACCTCACTACTACTGTTTGCTAGTCTGTACACAACTCTTACTAGCGTTTTCTACCCTTTGGTATTCCGCAGCTCTACCCATACAGATTCCACATCATCCAAGCTAATGTCCTTCCTTACTATTGCGTTAATCTCCTCTTTAACCAGGAACAAGTGATCATAGCATGGTTGAATTTCAAATTCAGATGGAGGGTGAGAAAATTGCAACTCAAACCAGCGTAATCAGCTTAAATAAATGAGACTATGAAGGTATGAGGGCAGTGTTGGCTAAAGTGGACTGGGAAAATAGATTGAAGTGTGGGACAGTTGATGAACAGTGGTGTACATTTAAGAAGATATTTCACAACGCTCAAGAAAATATATTGCAGTGAGGAGAAAAGAGTGTAAAAGAAAAGATAACCACCCGTGGCTAACTGAAGAAATAAAGGATGGTATCCAATTAAAAACAAGGGCATACAGTGGACAACACTAGTGGGAGGACAGAAGATTGGGAAGCGTTTAAAAGCCAGCAAAGAACGACTAAAAAATTGATTAAGAGAAGATAAGACTATGAAAATAAACTAGCACGAAATATAAAAACAGATAGCGAGAGTTTCTATAGATATGTAAAAAGGAAAAGAGTGGCTAAAGTAAATGTTGGTCCCTTAGAGGATGAGAATGGGGAATTAATAATGGGGAACATGGAGATGGCAGAAACTCTGAACAAATATTTTGTATCAGTCTTTCCGATAGAAGACACAAACAATATCCCAACAGTGGATAGTCAAGGGGCTATAGGAGGGAGGAACTTAACACAAGCACAATCACTAAGGAGGTGGCTCTCAGTGAGATAATGGGACTAAAGGTGGATAAATCCCCTAGACCTGATGGCTTGCATCCTAGGGTCTTAAGAGAAGTAGCAGTAGGGATAGTGGATGCATTGGTTGTAATTTACCAAAATTCCCTGGATTCTGAGGAGGTCCCAGCAGATTGGAAAACTGCAAATGTAACGCCCCTATTTAAAAAAGGAACCAGACAAAAAACAGGAACCTATAGACCAGTTAGCCTAATATCTGTGGCTGGGAAAATGTTGGAGTCCATTATTAAAGAAGCAGTAGCAGGACATTTGGAAAAGCATAATTCTGTCAGGCAGAGTCAGCGTGGATTTATGAAGGGGAAGCCATGTTTGACAAACTTGCTGGAATTCTTTGAGGATGCAACGAACAGGGTGGATAAAGGGGAAACAGAGGATGTGGTGTGTTTGGACTTCCAGAAGGCATTTGACAAGGTGCCACGTAAAAGTTTACTGCACAAGATAAAGTTCACGGGGGTAAGATATTAGCATGGATAGAGGATTGGTTAACTAACAGAAAATCGGGATAAATGGTTCATTCTCTGATTGGCAACCAGTAACTAGTGGAGTGCTGCAGGAATCAGTGCTGGGACCCCAACTATTTACAATCTACATTAACGACTAGGAAGAAGGGACTGAGTGTAAAGTAGCCAAGTTTGCTGATGATACAAAGATGGGAGGGAAAGCAACGTGAGGAGGACACAAAAAATCTGCAAAGGGACATAGGCAGGCTAAGTGAGTGGGCAAAAATTTGGCAGATGGAGTATAATGTTGGAAAGTGTGAGGTCATGCACTTTGGCAGAAAAAAAATCAAAAAGCAAGTTATTATTTAAATGGAGAAAGATTGCAAAGTGCTGCAGTACAGCGGGACCTGGGGGTACTTGTGCATGAAACACAAAAGGATATATACAGGTACAGCAAGTGATCAGGAAGGCCAATGGTTTCTTGGCCTTTATTGCAAAGGGGATGGAGTATCAAAGCAGGGGAGTCTTGCTACAGTCATACAGGGTATTGGTGAGGCCACACTTGGAATACTGCATACAGTTTTGGTTTCCATATTTACGAAAGGATATAATTGCTTTGGAGGCAGTTCAGAGAAGGTTCACTAGGTTAATTCCGGAGATGAGGGTATTGACTTATGAGGAAAGGTTGAGTAGGTTGGGCCTCTACTCATTGGAATTCAGAAGAATGAGAGGTGATCGTATCGAAACGTATAAGATTATGAGGGCCTTGACAAGGTGGATGCAGAGAGGATGTTTCCACTGATGGGGGAGACTAGAACTAGGGGACATAATCTTAGAATAAGTGGCCGCCCATTTAAAACTGATTTGTGGAGGAATTTCTTCTCTGAGGAATTTCTTCTCAAATCTGTGGAATTCGCTGCCTCAGAGAGCTGTGGAAGCCGGGACATTGAATAAATTTACGACAGAGATAGTTTCTTAACCGATAAGGGAATGAGGGGTCATGGGGAGCGAGCAGGGAAGTGGACCCGAGTCCATGATCGTATTAAATGGCGGAGCAGGCTCGAGTGGCCGTATGGCCTACTCCTGTTCCTATTTCTTATGTCCTTATTAACTCCCAAAACAATCACTGAAGCTTCATGAATTGAAATAACGATCTGGTCAATCCAACAAGCTGTCATTCAGATACACGTCTCAACAAATATTATAAATATTATAAATAGCAAAGCATGCTTATATTTGAATTGAGTGGCTTGGCTCTTCCCTCAAGCACACTGCCCAGCGAACAGCTGAACCAACATCAGAACAATATATTGAGTTAAAGTGGGACACCTTTCGGTGAGTGAAACTGTTTAATTCTATCTAGTACTTCTGGAGTTAAAGAAGTCAATACAATGCTAATTAATGACCAAAAACGCTTAATTTTTGGCACAGCTTGGTTTGGAGGAGTGGTCTTGAGCGGGAAGAACTGGAGCTGAATGAGGTTTCTCATTGATAGGAATATAGGAACAGGAGGCCATTCATCCGAATGAGATCATGGCTGATCTGTACCTTAACTCCATCTGCCTGTCTTGGTTTCGTAACTCTCATAACCCTTTGTGTGAAGCGATGACGATTTTTATGAAAGGGGAGATAAATTTAACAAAGCTGAAGGTTTGTACAGAATCTCAATAATTAACTGCATAAAGGTGTCTGTTATTTGTCAGAATATTAAAACATTGGTTGGTGATAATTTAGGCTTATACTACTGAAGGGGCAGATCACCCACGACACCAGTGTTACATTCAGCACACTTTATACATCGCAAGCAATCTGATTCCAAGTCTCATCATCATCATAGGCAGTCCCTCGAAATGAGGATGACTTGCTTCCACGCCAAAAAGGGAAGAGTCACACACCGCACACATTGTCACACATCACACGGTTCGCACATTGTCACACATCACACACTTTGCACATTGAGCCTGACATCGGTAGTGGGTAAAATGATGGAATCAATTATTAAGGATGTCATAACAGCGCATTTGGAAAGTGGTGACATGACAGGTACAAGTCAGCATGGATGTGTGAAAGGGAAAGCATGCTTGACAAATATTCTGGAATTTTTTGAGGATGTTTCCAGTAGAGTGGACAAGGGAGAACCAGTTGATGTGGTATATTTGGACTTTCAGAAGGCTTTTGACAAGGTCCCACACAAGAGATTAATGTGCAAAGTTAAAGCACATGGGATTGGGGGTAGTGTGCTGACATGGATTGAGAACTGGTTGTCAGACAGGAAGCAAAGAGTAGGAGTAAATGGGGACTTTTCAGAATGGCAGGCAGTGACTAGTGGGGTACCGCAATGTTCTGTGCTGGTTCCCCAACTGTTTACATTGTACATGAATGATTTAGATGAGGGGATTAAATGTAGTATCTCCAAATTTGCGGATGACACTAAGTTGGGTGGCAGTGTGAGCTGCGAGGAGGATGCTATGAGGCTGCAGAGCGACTTGGATAGGTTAGGTGAGTGGGCAAATGCATGGCAGATGAAGTATAATGTGGATAAATGTGAGGTTATCCACTTTGGTGGTAAAAACAGAGAGACAGACTATTATCTGAATGGTGACAGATTAGGAAAAGTGGAGGTGCAGCGAGACCTGGGTGTCATGGTACATCAATCATTGAAGGTTGGCATGCAGGTACAGAAGGCGGTTAAGAAAGCAAAAGGCATGTTGGCCTTCATAGCGAGGGGATTTGAGTACAGGGGCAGGGAGGTGTTACTACAGTTGTACAGGGCCTTGGTGAGGCCACACCTGGAGTATTGTGTACAGTTTTGGTCTCCTAACTTGATGAAGGACATTCTTGCTATTGAGGGAGTGCAGCGAAGGTTCACCAGACTGATTCCGGGGATGGCAGGACTGACATATCAAGAAAGACTGGATCAACTGGGTTTGTATTCACTGGAGTTCAGTAGAATGAGAGGGGATCTCATAGAAACGTTTAAAATTCTGACGTGTTTAGACAGGTTAGATGAAGGAAGAATGTTCCCAATGTTCACCCAGAGAGTGGTGAACCTGTGGAATTCTCTGCCACAGAAAGTTGTTGAGGCCAATTCACTAAATATATTCAAAAAGGAGTTAGATGTAGTCCTTACTACTAGGGGGATCAAGGGGTATGGCGAGAAATCAGGAATGGGGTACTGAAGTTGCGTGTTCAGCCATGAACTCATTGAATGGTGGTGCAAGCTCGAAGGGCCAAATGGCCTACTCCTGCACCCATTTTCTATGTTTCCATGTTTCTATGTTTCACAGGTGTTTCAATGAAGGACCTAATATATTCCAGATTCCGAACTACATTTTGAAGGGTGGAAGATGCTGGTGCATGGATTTTTTTTAACGTGGGGGTGACTGTTGCACACCAGCCACCACACGGGCTTGACAGAGCTAGGTCTTGGTGCAGCAGCAAGAATTACCCAAGGCGACTGGAGACCTGCTGTCCTGCACGGGCCTAGTGCGCACACATAACACAATGTGTGCTGCCCCATGGCCCTCGCCTCTTCTGGCCCGAATTCACGCCTCCCCTGGGCCCCGATCACATTCCTCTGCAATCTCTCGGCGCTCCTTCGCCCCGACCTCGCCGCTCCTGCTGTGCCTGCCCATGCTCCAATCACCGACCTGGACCTTGATGATGTCCCTCTTCGCTGCCGTCGCCCTCCTGCACCAGCTCGCGCTGTACCTTGCCGTGGTACGCTTCCACGCTGCCCATGGCCGCCACTCCTTATATGGGCCCCGACCTGCTGCTGATGGTCTCTCGCAGGTTGGGGTCGCCAGGCTGTCCGGGGGCCCCCGCTCGCCGCTCCTTTTATGGCCCCTGGACAGCCTGGCGGCCCCGACCTGCTCGGAGTCTAACCCGATCAGCACTGACCACTGGCTCAACTGGTAGCTGGACGATCCTCCTCATGAAGCAGAACAGCCGGGTAGGGGGGGGGGGGGGGGGGGAGGTGGGAAGATGAGGAGAATAACGAATTGCTGGAACGCGCTGTCTGAAAGGGCGACGGAAGCACATTCAATCGCAACTTTCAAAAAAAGAGAATTGCACGTATACTTGAAACTGAAAAAAAATAGATCTGCAGGGCTCTGGGGAAAGAGCAGGGGCCAGTGGGAGTCATTGGAGAGCCCTTTCAAAGAGCGGGGACAGGCACAATGGGTCGAATGGTCTCCTTCTGTGCTGCCTGATTCCAAGTGTTTTCTATCCGGGCAGCTTAAGGAGGCAGAGAAAAGGGGCACTCACCTCGTCCACCCACTTAGTGTAGCGGGCCAGTAACTGCAGAGTCAGCTTCCAGAAGCGGTGAGCCAGTGGGGGGAGGTAGATGCCATCAGCCCAGCATTTCACAAGGTTCTGCCACAGAGCGTGGGTAACCAGAAGCTTGAACTCACTGCCACCTGCATCAAACAGATCGAGCATTAGCCGCGTCCAGCTACCCATTTTCGAGGGGATTTATTACGTTTACAAGAGGCCGATTCCGTTTGTTCTTACTTATAGGACTTTTCCATTGGCAGAAAGTTCCTACCTGGCGCTTCCTTCAAACCTTCCGACATCGACGCCTCCAAATTTCCAGCAATTTCCTTGAACCTGTCAAAGGATTTGGGTAACATACAAAAGGTCAGGTTCACTCTTTTACTGTTAAGTATTTGTTTTATCCTGCTTATGGACTAGCTGAACAAAAATAAGGGCAGGTGAAAAAATATACATATTTTCAGTCATTTGGTTCAGCAGCTGCTCTCTTGCTGGTAGAGTTTCTCTGCTCTCCAGTCTGGATTTGTTGCATGCTTCCTGATGGGAGCCAGTTTTCTCTCTCCATTTGTACTTTCCCTTGCGACAGATGTTGCGATTTTATGAATTTGAATTATGAGCCAAAGTGTGACACCCAAAGTTATCGGAACATAGGAGCAGGAGCAGGCCATTCAGCCCCTCGAGCCCGATCCACCATTCAATTAGATCATGGCTGATCTGAATCTTAACTCCATCTACCCATTTTGCTTCCTTAACTCTTAATAACCTTGCTAACAAAATTCTATCAATCTCAGTTTTGAGAGTTCCAGATTTCCATTACCCTGTGTGAAGAAGTGCTCCCTGACATAATCCCTGAACGCTAAGGCTCTAATGTTAAGGTTATGTCCCCTTGTTCTGAACTCCCCCACCAGAGGAAATAGTTTCTCTCGATCTACCCTATCAACTCCCTCAATCATCTTGAACACCTCGATTAGATCACCCCTTAATCTTCTAAACTCGAGGGAATACAAGCCTAGTCTGTACAACCTGTCCTCATAATCTAACCCTTTTAGCCCCAGTATCACTCCATTGGATCTGCACTGCATCCCCTCCATGGCCAGTATATCCTCCCTGCTCAAAACTGAATGCAGTACTGCAGCATTTTGTAGCAAATTAAATCTATCAAATACATGGCTACAATTGGACTATTTTAATATCAGCTAAGTACCTAATTCAAAGTTGAAATGATCTCAAAGTTCAATTATTTTGGTGCTGGATTCCCAATCACGCTGTTCTACTTAACATTGCTTACTTCAAATTATTGGATAGTGAAATGTTCTCAGCGCAGAAGAATGATTTGAAATGATTAGTTGAATATACAATGCACAGGCTATAGATATAAAACTTCACTGGACTGAAAAGAGTTCACCAATGCAGACTTACCTGATCTGGTAATAAACGGGCAGACTCCATTTGTTGTTGAAACCCTTGTATGCCGAGTGTGATCGTAATCTCTTTACACTTGCTTGGGATGCACATTGCCATTCAAATTTTCTAATAAATTCCATAGTAATTGTGTATTTCTGGAACATTAGGAAAAAGTCGTACTTATATAGCGCCTTTAACGTAGCAAAACATTCCAAGGCGCTTCACCGAGCCACATGAGATATTAGAACAGGAAGAGGGTAGGAGAGAATAGGTTAGAGTGGGGACGAGTAGCAGAGAGGGGAATGGGAGGGGAGAAGGGGAATGGGAGGGGAGAAGGGGAATGGGGTGTAGGTGGGGGAAGAAGGAGCGAAGGGGAAAAGGAGGGGATTGGGCGGGGGATGGGAAGGGGTATGTCCAAATGTTTAACAGCCAATGAGGTACTTTTGAAATGTAGCCACTGTGGTAATGAAGGGAAGGTTTCAAGTCTGTGCTTGTCAGATAACAGGTACAAGGAATTCCTTCTGTGTGGAATGGTGAGCGCCACAATTCGCAATAAAGTGTGCAAGCGCATTGTAAGCATCCTCCTGACTGCAGCATAGACACACACCGTTCCTCAGAGGGCAGGGATTGTAGGTTGTGGTCCTTGTGACCTCACGGGCCACCACGCACACATCCAGCTGTCTGGCTGCAATCCCTCCAGCACACAATGGCATATCGAGCTTATTCATCTAGCGACAAGTGGCAACTGAATCCAATTACATGTGAATAGGCAAAGATTGCTACCAGTGCCACGTGCTAGTCAGAGTAGGAATCGCAGGATAGCTCAGATGAATACGTGGCTTGAGCAGTGGTGCAGCAGGAAGGGATTCAATTCCTGGGGCATTGGAACCGGTTCTGGGGGAGGTGGGACCAGTACAAACCGGATGGTCTGCAACTGGGCAGGGCCGGAACCAATGTCCTAGGGGGAGTGTTTGCTAGTGCTGTTGGGGAGGAGTTAAACTAATATGGCAGAGGGATGGGAACCAATGCAGGGAGACAGAGGGAAACAAAAAGGAGACAAAAGCAAAAGACAGAAAGGAGATGAGTAAAAGTGGAGGGCAGAGAAACCTAAGGCAAAAAACAAAGAGGGCCACTGAATATAAAGGGGCTGCAGGAGGGGTCAAAACTAAAAATGATGGTTTAAAAACTAGTATTAAAACACTCTACCTAAACGCACGCAGCATTCGAAAAAGTAAATGAGTTGACGGCACAAATCATTACAAATGGGTATGATTTGGTGGCCATTACAGTAATGTGGTTGCAGGGTGGCCAAGACTGGGAATTAAACATACAGGGGTATCTGACGATTCAGAAAGAAAGATAGAAAGAAGGGAAAGGAGGTGGGGTAGCTCTGTTAATAAAGGAAGATATCAGGGCAGTTGAGAGAGACGATATTGGCTCTAATGAATGAAATGTTGAATCATTGTGGGTGGAGATTAGAGATAGTAAGGGGAAAAAGTCACTGGTGGGTGTAGTTTATAGGCCCCCAAATAATAACTTCACGGTGGGGAGGGCAATAATCAAGGGAATAATGGAGGCATGTGAAAAAGGAACGGCAGTAATCATGGGGAATTTTAACCTACATATCGATTGGTCAAATCAAATCGCACGGGGTAGCCTGGAGGAGGAATTCATAGAATGCATACGGGATTGTTTCTTAGAACAGTATGTTACAGAACCTACAAGGGAGCAAGCTATCTTAGATCTGGTCCTGTGTAATGAGACAGGAATAATAAACGATCTCCTCGTAAAAGATCCTCTCGGAATGAGTGATCACAGTATGGTTGAATTTGTAATACAGATTGAGGATAAGGAAGTAGTGTCTCAAACGAGCGTACTATGCTTAAACAAAGGGGACTACAGTGGGGTGAGGGCAGAGTTGGCTAAAGTAGACTGGAAACACAGACTAAATGGTGGCACAATTGAGGAACAGTGGAGGACTTCTAAGGAGCACTTTCATAGTGCTCAACAAAAATATATTCCAGTGAAAAAGAAGGGCGGTAAGAGAAGGGATCACCAGCCGTGGATAACCAAGGAAATAAAAGAGAGTATCAAATTAAAAACCAATGCGTATAAGGTGGCCAAGGTTAGTGGGAAAATAGAAGATTGGGAAAATTTTAAATGACAGCAAAGAATGACTAAGAAAGCAATAAAGAAAGGAAAGATAGATTACAAAGGTAAACTTGCGCAAAACATAAAAACGGATAGCAAAAGCTTTTACAGATATATAAAACAGAAAAGAGTGACTAAAGTAAATGTTGGTCCCTTAGAAGATGAGAAGGGGGATTTAATAATGGGAAATGTGGAAATGGCTGAGACCTTAAACAATTATTTTGCTTCGGTCTTCACAGTGGAAGACACAAAAACAATGCCAAAAATTGCTGGTCACAGGAATGTGGGAAGGGAGGACCTTGAGACAATCACTATCACTAGGGGGGTAGTGCTGGACAGGCTAATGGGACTGAAGGTAGACAAGTCCCCTGGTCCTGACGAAATGCATCCCAGGGTATTAAAAGAGATGGCGGAAGTTATAGCAGATGCATTCGTTATAATCTACCAAAAGTCTCTGGACTCTGGGGAGGTACCAGCGGATTGGAAAGCAGCTAATGTAACGCCTCTGTTTAAAAAAGGGGGTCGACAAAAAGCAGGTAACTATAGGCCGGTTAGTTTAACATCTGTAGTGGGGCAAATGCTTGAAACTATTAAGGAAGAAATAGCAGGACATCTAGATAGGAATAGTGCAATCAAGTAGACGCAGCATGGATTCGTGAAGGGGAAATCATGTTTAACTAATTTACTGGAATTCTTTGAGGATATAACGAGCATGGTGGATAGAGGTGTACCGATGGATGTGATGTTTTTAGATTTCCAAAAGGCATTCGATAAGGTGCCACACAAAAGGTTACTGCAGAAGATAAGGGTACGCGGAGTCAGAGGAAATGTATTAGCATGGATAGAGAATTGGCTGGCGAACAGAAAGCAGAGAGTCGTGATAAATGGGTCCTTTTCGGGTTGGAAATCGGTGGTTCGTGGTGTGCCACAGGGATCGGTGCTGGGATCACAACTGTTTACAATATACATAGATGACCTGGAAGAGGGGACAGAGTGTAATGTAACAAAATTTGCAGATGACACAAAGATTAGTGGGAAAGCGGGTTGTGTCGAGGACACAGAAAGGCTGCAAAGAGATTTAGATAGGTTAAACAAATGGGCTAAGGTTTGGCAGATGGAATACAATGTCGGAAAGTGTGAGGTCATCCACCTTGGGGAAAAAAAAATAAAAGGGAATATTATTTGAATGGGGAGAAATTACAACATGCTTAGATGCAGAGGGACCTGGGGATCCTTGTGCATGAATCCCAAAAAGTTAGTTTGCAGGTGCAGCAGGTAATCAGGAAGGCAAATGGAATGTTGGCCTTCATTGCGAGAGGGATGGAGTACAAAAGCAGGGAGGTCCTGCTGCAACTGTACAGGGTATTGGTGAGGCCGCACCTGGAGTACTGCGTGCAGTTTTGGTCACCTTACTTAAGGAAGGATATACTAGCTTTGGAGGGGGTACAGAGACGATTCACGAGGCTGATTCTGGAGATGAGGGGGTTACCTTATGATGATAGATTGAGTAGACTGGGTCTTTACTTGTTGGAGTTCAGAAGGATGAGGGGTAATCTTATAGAAACATTTAAAATAATGAAAGGGATAGACAAGATAGAGGCAGAGAGGTTGTTTCCACTGGTCGGGGAGACTAGAACTAGGGGGCACAACCTCAAAATACGGGGGAGCCAATTTAAAACCGAGTTGAGAAGGAATTTCTTCTCCCAGAGGGTTGTGAATCTGTGGAATTCTCTGCCCAAGGAAGCAGTTGAGGCTAGCTCATTGAATGTATTCAAGTCACAGATAGATAGATTTTTAACCAATAAGTGAATTAAGGGTTACGGGGAGCGGGCGGGTAAATGGAGCTGAGTCCACGGCCAGATCAGCCATGATCTTGTTGAATGGTGGAGCAGGCTCGAGGGGCTAGATGGCCTACTCCTGTTCCTAATACTTATGTTCTTATGTATGGAAGGAAGATCTCGTATTAAGCCAAGTACTGACAAACAGCAATTCTGGCAGGAAAATGTGTGCTTGAACAACAGCTTTATTTCAATAATCCATGATCTGAATGTTAGACAGGAACTCCACTTAGGCCTCAGCCTTGGCTCAGTGGGTAGCATTCTCGTCTCTTCGGTCATAAGGTTGTGGGTTCAAGTCCCAGCCCAGAGAATTGAGCACAAAATCTAGGCTGACATTCCCAGTGCAGTACTGAGGGAGTGCTGCACTAATGGGGTGCTGTCTGTCAGATGAAATGTTAAACCATTCTGCTGTCTCGAGTGGATGTGAAAGATCCCACGGCACTATTTCGAAGAGCAGGGGAGTTCTCCCTGGTGTCCTGGCCAATACTTATCCCTCAACCAACATCACTAAAACAGATTACTTGGTCATTATCACATTGCTGTTTGTGGGATCTTGCTGTGTGCAAATTGACTGCCGCGTTTCCTACATTACAACAGTGACAACACTTCAGAAAGCATTTAACTGGCTGTAAAGCGTTTTGGGACATCCCGAGGTTGTGGAAAGCGCGATAGAAATGAAAGTCCTTCTTTCTTATCGAAATACAAGTACTTGTGCATAGTTGGTTACCTCATGGAACATGTCTGGATTTCCTGGGTTAAATAACGAAGGCAATTTTCCCTCTAGACCTCGTACCATTTCTGGCCAGACGGAATTCACTGTAAAATCGTAACCTGGAATCACTTCTGTCTTATCACTAGAACGCAGAATAGAGAGAGATTCAGGCAACAGAAAATCCAGTCACTTACTATAATAGACGTGCACACAACGATCCCATATGGTGTGCAAACTGTAAAACCACAAGTCCTACTTGCACTCTCCAGGATTGTTTCCCCGTTGTGCAATTTGGTCACACAATTGTTGCGAATACAGCCCTGATTTACTCCAAATGCCATGGCACTTTTAACTGTGCGCAGCTGGCTCCTTGGATATTGTGTGTTATAGGTGGGGGGGCGAGGGTCACTTCAAAAGCTGCAAGCTGAACGGTTCTCGAGGTGAATGATGAACCCTGTAATCAGGAGCGGCTCTGTGACAAATGATAAGCCTGCTCATCCAAATGAGTACCTGCAGGAGAGTGTCCCAATTGTAAGGATGAAAATTTGCAATACATAGGTTGTTAGAACCCTGGAAGTGGTCACATAACCACCAGTTTCAAACTTCACAGGATTAACGTATGATTTAGTGACATCTTACCCCATCCATCACCATAAACATTCACTCCCTCCACCACTGGCGCACCGTGACTGCAGTGTGTACCATCTACAAGATGCATTGCAGCAACTGTTGGGGAGGGGTTAAACTAATACGGCAGGGGGATGGGAACCTGTGCAGGGAGACGGAGGGAAATAAAATGGGGGCAGATGCAAAGATAGAAAGGAGAATAGTAAAAGTGTAGGGCAAAGAAACCCAAGGCAAAAATCAAAAAGGACAAAAAGAGTGCTAAAAAGACAAGCCTGAAGGCTCTGTGCCTCAATGCAAGGAGTGTTCGTAATAGGATGGATGAATTAAATGCGCAGGCAACTATTAACGATTATGATATAATTGGGATTACGGAGACATGGCTCCAGGGTGACCAAGGCTGGGAAATGAACATCCAGGGGTATTCAATATTCAGAAAGGATAGACAGAAAGGAAAAGGGGTTGGGAGGGGGGGGTAGCGTTGCTGGTTAGAGAGGAAATTAACGCAGTAGTAAGGACATTAGCTTGGATGATGTGGAATCTGTATGGGTAGAGCTGCGGAATACCAAAGGGCAGAAAATGCTACTGGGAGTTGTGTGCAGACCAGCAAACAGTAGTAGTGAGGTTGGGGATGGCATCAAACAGGAAATTAGGGATACGTGCAATAAAGTTACAGCAGCTATCATGGGAGACTTTAATCTACATATAGATTGGGCTAACAAAGCTGGTAGCAATGCGGTGGAGGAGGATTTCCTGGAGTGTATTCGGGATGGCTGTCGAGACCAATATATCAAGGAACCAACTAGAGAGCTGGCCATCCTAGATTGGGTGTTATGTAAGGAGAGAGTACTAATTAGCAATTTTGTTGTGCGAGGGCCCCTGGGGAAGAGTGACCATAATATGGTAGAATTCTTTATTAAGATGGAGAGTGACAGTGTTAATTCAGAGACTAGGGTCCTGAACTTAAGGAAAGGTAACTTCGATGGTATGAGACGTGAATTGGCTAAGATAGACTGGAAAATTATACTTAAAGGGCTGACAGTGGATAGGCAATGGCAGACATTTATAAATTACATGGATGAACTTCAACAATTATACATTCCTGTCTGGAGTAAAAATAAAACGGGGAAGGTAGCTCAACCGTGGCTAACAAGGGAAATTAGGGATAGTGTTAAATCCAAGGAAGAGACATATAAATTGGCCAGAAAAAGCAGCAAACCTGAGGACTGGGAGAAATTTAGAATTCAGCAGAGGAGGACAAAGGGTTTAATTAGGAGGGGGAAAATAGGAGTATGAGAGTAAGCTTGCAGGGAACATAAAAACTGACTGCAAAGGTTTCTATAGATATGTGAAGAGAAAAAGATTAGTGAAGACCAAAGTAGGTCCTTTGCAGTCAGAATAAGGTGAATTTATAATGGGGAACAAGGAAATGGCAGACCAGTTGAACAAATACTTTGGATCTGTCTTCACTAAAGAAGACACAAATAACCTTCTGGAAATACTAGGGGATTGAGGATCTAGCGAAAAGGAGGAACTGAAGGAAATCCTTATTAGTCAGGAAATTGTGTTAGGGAAATTGATGGGATTGAAGGCCGATAAATCCCCAGGGCCTGATAGGCTGCATCCCAGAGTACTTAAGGAAGTGACCCTAGAAATAATGGATGCATTGGTGATCATTTTCCAACATTCTATTGACTCTGTATCAGTTCCTATGGACTGGAGGGTAGCTAATGTAACACCACTTTTTAAAAAAGGAGGGAGAGAAAACAGGGAATTATAGACCGGTTAGCCTGACATCGGTGGTGGGGAAAATGTTGGAATCAATTATTAAAGATGAAATAGCAGCGCATTTGGAAAGCAGTGACAGGATCGGTCCTAGTCAGCATGGATTTATGAAAGGGAAATCATGCTTGACAAATCTCCCTATAATTTTTTGAGGATGTAACTAGTAGAGTAGACATGGAAGAACCAGTGGATGTGGTGTATTTGGACTTTCAAAAGGCTTTTGACAAGGTCCCACAATTATACATTCCTGTCTGGAGTAAAAATAAAACGGGGAAGGTAGCTCAACTGTGGCTAACAAGGGAAATTAGGGATAGTGTTAAATCCAAGGAAGAGACATATAAATTGGCCAGAAAAAGCAGCAAACCTGAGGACTGGGAGAAATTTCACATTCAGCAGAGGAGGACAAAGGGTTTAATTAGGAGGGGGAAAATAGAGATTAGTGTGCAAAATTAAAGCACATGGGATTGGGGGTCATGTACTGACGTGGATTGAGAACTGGTTGGCAGACAGGAAGCAGAGAGTCGGAATAAACGGGTCCTTTTCAGAATGGCAGGCAGTGACCAGTGGGGTGCCGCAGGGCTCAGTGCTGGGACCCCAGCTATTCACAATATACATCAATGATTTAGATGTAGGAATTGAATGTAATATCTCCAAATTTGCAGATGACACTAAGCTGGGTGGCGGTGTGAGCTGTGAGGAGGATGCTAAGAGGCTGCAGGGTGACTTGGACAGGTTAGGTGAGTGGGCAAATGCATGGCAGATGCAGTATAATGTGGATAAATGTGAGGTTATCCACTTTGGTGGCAAAGGCAGGAGGCAGAATATTATCTGAATGGTGACAGATTAGGAAAAGGGGAGGTGCAACGAGACCTGGGTGTCATGGTACATCAGTCACTGAAGTTTGGCATGCAGGTACAGCAGGCGGTGAAGGCGGCAAATGGCATGTTGGCCTTCATAGCTAGAGGATTTGAGTATAGGAGCAGGGAGGTCTTACTGCAGTTGTATAGAGCCTCAGTGAGGCCACACCTGGAATTGTGTGTACAGTTTTGGTCTCCTAATCTGAGGAAGGACGTTCTTGCTGTTGAGGGAGTACAGTGATTGTTCACCAGATTGATTCCTGGGATGGCAGGACTGATATATGAGCAGAGACTGGATCAACTGGGCTTGTATCCACTGGAGGTTAGAAGAATGAGAGGGGATCTCATAGAAACATATAAAATTCTGACAGGATTGGACAGGTTAGAGGCAGGAAGAATGTTCCCATTGCTGGGGAGTTCCAGAACCAGGGGTCACAATCTAAGGATAAGGGGTAAGCCATTTAAGACCGAGATGAGGAGAAACTTCTTCACTCAGCGATTGGTTAACTTGTGGAATTCTCTACCGCAGAAAGTTGTTGAGGCCAGTTCGTTAAGATATATTCAAAAGGGATTTAGATATGGCCCTTACGGCCAAAGGGATCAAGGGGTGTAGAGAGAAAGCAGGAAAGGGGTACTGAGGTTGAATGATCAGCCATGATCTTATTGAATGGCGGTGCAGACTCGAATGGCCTGCTCCTGCACCTAATTTCTATGTTTCTATGTAACTCACCTAGGCTTCTTCGGCTGCACCTCCCAAACCCGCGACCTCTACCACCTAGAAGGTAAGGGCAGCAGGCGCATGGGAACACCATCACTTGCAAATTCCCCTTCAAGTAATACACCATCCTGACTTGGACATATATCGCCGTTCCTTCATCGTCGCTGGGACAAAATCCTGGAACTCCCTCCCTAACAGAACTGTGGGAGCACCTTCACCACACGGACTGCAGCGGTTCAAGGCGGCGGTTCACCCCACCTTCTCACGGGCAATTAGGGAGGGCAATAAATGCCGGCCTTGCCAGCGACGCCCACATCCCGGAACGAATTAAAAAAAAAATCTACCTATGGCAGATATATGGTCAGATTTCCAACAGGATGACCAAGCCTCAACATTAAATTACCATTTTACATAAACCCAAGGCAAGCTCTTTGACATTTAAAAAATAATTGCAAACTAAAAAATCATTTCAGAAGTCCCCATGATTCTCTGTAATCTAAAAGATTTACTCTGGGAACAGTCCAAACTTCTCGGTCAGTAGGTGTCGGTTTTGAGCCCCACTCCAGGATGGTGCTCTCGCTCCCACGTTGACATCCAGCCGGTGAGTGTGGGTGGCCCTCCCTCATCAAGGGATTATGGGATCTCGAAATCCCTTCCACTGTGCTGGGCGAACCACCCAATCGGCTGGTTTAATCCAGTTAAGGAAACCACCAGTGTAAAAGCTGGTTGCGGCAATAATTTGTCCGATTAGAATACACCCCCCAAAACGCCCTCGGTTCAATGACTCCCTCAAGGAGCATTGACCCATCACAAAGCTCAACCCTCGTCTCTCTGGTACGCTCTGGGACAAACACGATCAATCCGACCTGTTTTGAATGTTTTTTTGCCAGCCTATACTGAAGTCATCGATGGTACCCGGGTTACCCTTGTTCAGACAGGGCATTTTGCTGCCGTCTCCCCGAGAGAATACTTAGAACATGCAAACCTTTTGTCCATCAACGATATTGTGCTCCCTCAGTTTTATGCCCATTTGACTCTTAAATCTTTTCCAGGACCCTCTTTAGCATTCTGAACTTCCTATATTCATCCCAGTGAACCTTCACCTTTCACCCTAAAAAAGGTGTTTTTCTTTTCGATTCAAATTAAATTGTTAATCCATATATCATCTGTAACGCACTTGTTAGTCGCTGTTTGGTGATCCAATGTCTATAGGGAAGGTTAATCTCCCAGGAAGTTAACTTAACCAGTTTGTAATGGTTGAAAGTTGGTACCAGTAAAAGGTACTACATTTAATTAAGTTATTGTCAGAATGGTGAACTTCTACAGGATTACTGTAGTTGCAGCTAACTCACCCAATTACTGCTCCTCCAGTCACCACTTGGAGGAGATGACAATGGTTGGGAATGAAGTCCAGCAGTTTTCCATACATTTCTTTAAGACCATTTGCCCGTGACTGAACATATTGTTCATCAATTACCTGGAAGGGAAAATATTCACTTTTAAACTAGCAATGAGAAATATTTGCCAGCGGGCTACAGAATACAACAGATTCCAACCCAAAGTTATTTTAGAGACTGTTGATTTTTCAGACATCGATAGCTGCACACGAAGACAAGGTGCAGGTGCCAAACATTCCTTCCATTTAGTTTTATAATAGACATGATTAGACATTGACCAGAATATCAGGTCACACAACAGACTCCAAAATTAAGGGGAACGGTTTCAATTCCCACTCAACAGGTGGCTTTCCCCAGCTCTCCATGGGATGAAGTGTTTCACAGTAATGGAACACTTCATCCTGAAGGAGAAAGCGAAAGAGGATTACTCTTCCCCACGTATGGTGATGGAACAGGGCAGTAAGGATCCAGCCAAGAAAGTTACCCGAGTGCTTTAGAAAAGGATTTCAGTACACTATTCCTGGACACGAGACATTTAGTACATGCTAAAAAAACAATCACAACAGAGGGTCAGTGTGGGAAAAGACAGATTATAGTGACTTGTGCTTAAGTAGAATGTCTCCTGGCTGTAAATTCCTAAATATGGATAAACAGTGCCTACATTTCATTTTCCATGAGCTACAACTCACCGGTTGTAATGTAATAACAATAAAAATAATGACCCTGAATTTCCGATATCCCGGGTCCATACGAAGTTTCTACAGACCCGGGAAGGCATCAAAAAAGCCGGTTTTCAGTGTGCAATGTGCATGCGCTGAAAACCGGCTTTTCCGATCAGTCAAGTTTCTGGCTTGACAGATCTCGTGCATATCGGGAGCGGGGACACTTGTAGGGCAAGATTTCCGATATTTACCCATATCTTGCCAGCAAATGTCCTCAAAATTCTTGCGCCTGAAAAAGCAGGCGTATAGCCTACTTTTACAGGTGCAAGTGTTTAAAAACAAAGATTTTAAAATAGTTATAAAAATACATTTTATTGTTAAAAACCCTCCCCACTATGGTAAGTTTGTGTTAAGGCATAATTTTAAAAACTTTAAGAAGTCGGGAATATATATATATTTTTTTTAATAAGAACTTTAATTTAAATGAATCTGTAGTGTATTTTTCTATTTTTTTTAGTATTGTGTGTGTTTGGGTGGGGTTTCTCATTCATAATAATGGGAAAGCCAATTTACAGAGTTGCCATTATGAATGAGAAAATACTGTACCTTGATTGGCTGCCGAGAGCCATGTGACTCCAGCTCACGGACGTCCCAACGTGCACGCGCTCCGATGTGCAGGGAGTGAAGGCCTCAGGATCGGAAGTTCGAGCGAGCGCAGCACCTTCAGATAAGTGCGCATTTTTCTTTCTTTTTTCAGTAGTTTGCCCGCGGGAAGACCTCGCTCGGAATTTCTGGGCCAATGAACTAGCTACACGCATGGTTTTTCTTGCTTGTCCGACGCAGACTAATTCTGTCCGACGCCGCCTCTCACTGCAGACTCCTGCAGTTTATTATACAATCATAGAAGGATACAACACAGAAGGAGGCCATTCAGCGCATTGTGCCTCTTTTGAAAGAGTGAGCCGGTTAGTCTCCCTCCCACGCTCTTTCCACATAGCCCTGTAATGTTTTTCCTTTTCAAGTATTTATCCATTTTCCTTTTGAAAGTTATTATTGAATCTGCTTCCACCGTCCTTTCAGACAGTGCATTCCAGATCACAACAACTCAGAGTGAAAAATGTGTTTCCTTATGTTGCCACTGTTCTTTTACCAATCTGGGTCTGCTGGTTACCAACCCTTCTGGCATTTAAAACAATTTCTCTATACCCTGCATAACTGCAGCAAAACTTCCCCGCTTAAAAACTCCATCCCCTTTGCAATAAATGCCAAGATTCCATTGGCCTTCCTGATCACTTGCTGTACCTGCATACTATCCTTTTGTGTTTCATGCACAAGTACCCCCAGGTCCCGCTGTACTGCGGCACTTTGCAATCTTTCTCCATTTAAATCATAACTTGCTCTTTGTTTTTTTTTCTGCCAATGTGCATGACCTCACACTTTCCAACATTATACTCCATCTGCCAAATTTTTGCCCACTCACTTAGCCTGTCTATGTCCTTTTGCAGATTTCGTGTGTCCTCCTCACACGTTGCTTTTCCTCCCACCTTTGTATCGTCGGCAAACTTAGTTACGTTACACTCCTTTCTTTCAAGTCGTTAATATAGATTGTAAATAGTTGGGATTCCAGCACTGATCCCTGCAGCACCCCACTAGCTACTGATTGCCAAACTGAGAATGAACCATCAATCCTGACTCTCTGCTTTCTGTTAGTTAGACAATCCTCTATCCTTGCTAATATATTACCCCCAAGCTTGTTTACCCAAGTCCAGGTCATTAATATATATACTGCCTTGGTCCCAGCACTATACTCCCTCCAGTCTCAAAAACAACCCTACCCCACTACTATCCACACAGCCCCATCACTTTTATCCCATGGGCTTCAATTTTGCGAACAAGTTTATTATTTGGTATCTGGGAAAACAGCTTCTGTTTATCATATTAGCCATCCGCCTCTTTTTTGAGAAAAAAAAATTGAGAGAATACACATTGGTTTTATAAACCCGTCCCTTTTGTGGAAAAATGGTCAAAATAATCCTGAAATGTATGTCAGAGATCTGCAGGACACAGTGGTAACCCTGCTCTATTTTTTTAGTGTGTACCCCAAGTGGCCCTTAGCCCAGGTACTGCACACTCCAAACAAACAGTCATGGCTCAGTGGGCAGCACACTCACCCGAGTCAGAAGTTTGTGTTTCTCTCCAGCACAAGGTCCAGGCTGACACTTCAGTGCAGCACTGAGGCAGTGCTGCACTGCGGAGGTGCTGTCTTTCGGATGAAAGATTAAACTGAGGCCCCGTTTGGCCCCTCGGGTGGATGTAAAAGATCCCATGGCACTATGTTGAAGAACAGGGGCCTCTCTCCAGTGTACTGGCCAAACTCTCCAGTTATCCCTCAGCCAACATCACTTTAAAAAAAAAACACAAGTAGTAGGAGCAGGAGTAGGCCAGTTAGCACCTCCAGCCTGCTCCTGCGTTTAATAAGATCATGGCTGATCTGATCTTGGGCTCAGCTCCACTTCCCTGCCCGCTCCCCATAACCCTTCACTCCCTTATCGCTCAAAAATCTATCTATCTCCACCTTAAATTATCTGATGTTTGTGGGAGCTTACTGTGCTGTTGTATTCCTACATTATAGCAGCGACTACACATCAAAAGGAGTCCATTGTCTGTAAAGCACTCTTCTTTAATACTGAAATGCCTGCTCTAGGCAGGAGCTTTGACCAACTGCAACACGAGCGGGGCCCAAAATGGGCGGACTTTAGACACAACTGAGCTGCACCAATTCTGCGCTCAGTTACACCCCATGTGGGTTTGAAAAGGGTCACAGACGGGGCAAAATTGCCACCTAGAGTCCGTAACACAGGATGGGAGTAGCTGAGCGCAAGATCAGATCAGCCATGATCTTATTAAACACAGGAGCAAGCTTATGACTAAGAAAAGATTCTACTTTAATAACTCCTGCGTCGCATGGCATTTTCAAACCATGCCTTCTCTCCACCACTTACCGTGTCCACAAGCTAGCTCCCCTCACATAGTGCCATCAAGGCAGAAGGGAAAGGTAATTTGCCCTCAGAGTTGTGCCTAGGCAGCTCAGAGGGTAATGAGACACCATGAATTTTGCTTTTTACTGCTCAAGATATCATTTCATGGGCGAGCAGCCACTGCACTCCCCAGTTAAAAAGTGCAGCATCAGCACAATAGATCCGAGATATACAGCTCAGCTTGTAAACACAATTTACTAAATCACGCTGGGTAAATGTTAATCAACAAGGGTGCCCTTTCAATTTAATATATAATGAATCAATAAGTGATTACGAAAAAGATTGACAAATAGAATGGCAAGTTCAAGATCCAACAGTAAGTTCATAATTACCTGCTCCCCGTGGCAGCCTCGCTACCTCCCCCCCCTCCCCCCCCCATCTCCTCCTCCTCCTCCCCTCACCCTCCCCCCTCACTCCAACCGCCCCCCCCTCCCCACCATGGCCCCCAGACCCCTTCACCTCCCCTCACTCCAACCCCCGTCGCCCCCAGACCCCCTCGCTCCCAGACCCCGTCATCTGCCCTCACCCCAACCCCCTCGCTCCCAGACCCCGTCACCTCCCCTCACCCCAGACCCCCTCACTCCCAGACCCCTTCACCTCCCCTCACTCCAACCCCCGTCGCCCCCAGACCCCCTCGCTCCCAGACCCCGTCACCTCCCCTCACCCCAGACCCCCTCACTCCCAGACCCCTTCACCTCCCCTCACTCCAACCCCCGTCGCCTCCAGACCCCCTCGCCTCCCCTCACCCCAACCCCTGTCGCCCCCAGACCCAGTCATCTCCCCTCATCCCAACCCCAGTCGCCCCCAGACCCCGTCATCTGCCCTCACCCCAAACCCCGTCGCCCCCAGACCCCGTCACCTCCCCTCACCCCAACCCCCGTCGCCCCCAGACCCCCTCGCTCCCAGACCCCGTCACCTCCCCTCACCCCAACCCCCGTCGCCCCCCAGACCCCCTCGCTCCCAGACCGCCAGGGGACCCTCACGCACTGCTCCTCGATGCTGTAGCTTTGCTCAAAGCGGGAACAGGTGACTAACGAGCCAGATTCCCGGTAAATGTGCAGTTCTAACTCGGTGACCTGGAGTAACAATGCACCGACTCACCTCTTCCACATATGGTTTCACGAGCACCTGGCCAATCAGTGCTTCTGCGTCCCTCGTTTTGTCTATGGTTGCGTAGGTCCGTAAACAAGGACGTACAATCTCAACATTGGCAGTCTGCAGGCCTTCCAGCAACAGGCCTTCCAGAGACTGCTGAAGCATGGCTGTGATTCCAGCTATTCTCTGCAAGCAGAATTCAGGATACATGATGGAAACTGTGCTGGCACACACAAACACAGGATTAACGAGCGGGAGAGATATAAAAACACGCACTGCTGAAAACAAAGTGAGAGTGTGATATACCAGGACTAAAAGGGTGATACAGGTTGCAGTGTAGGCTCGTATTTCCTCAAGTATAGAAGATTAAAACGTCATCAAATTGAGGTGTTTAAGATGACTAAAGGAGTTGATAGGGTAGATCGAGAGAAACTATTTCCTCTGTGGTGGGGAATGTAGAACACGGGGGCACAACCTTAAAATTAGAGCCAGGTCGTTCAGAGGTGATGTCAGGAAGCACTTCTTCATACAAAGGGTGGTGGGAATCTGTAACTCTCTCCCCCAAAAAGCTGTTGAGGCTGGGGGGGGGGGGGAGAGAAGTCAGGGGCAATTGAACATTTCAAAACTGAGATTGATCGTTTTTTGTTAGGTAAGATTATTAAGGGTTACCTGACTAAGGTGGGTAGATGGAGCTAAAATACAGACCAGCCATGATCTAATTAAATGGCCAAATGGGCTCGAGGGGCTGATCAGGCATAACATATTTTCCCTCATGTATTTTGAGTAACAGCGCTTGTATGATAGCCCTCCATTCCATGTGTACTGGAGAGATGGGAGAAGCCCATCAGACACACTGCAATCCATGGAGGCACACAAGAGCCAAATCCTACCAGACTCCTGAAAGCCAGAGATTCCCAGGATCCTGCATGACAATTGTGGAATGAAAAAAGTGAACCCAATTCCTGGGTTTTCAAAGTAAATCGGGAATTTCAGGAACAATTAGCAAGAGCTGAAAATGAAGAATCATAAAGGACAGAAGCAAAGCGCCGTGTGACACCTTCATTCCTGCGCTCAATTCCTCCAGGCGAGAGCTGAACCGGTCTGTGGCTGGAATGGAGATCGCCTGGTAAAAATGGTGGGGATCTATACCATTAATCAGGGCCAGAGTGATCTCCTGGACTAGATTTCCATCGCCCAATGGGGTCGGAGAGGAATTTCCAGATATACCCCCTCACCCTGATGTTAATCTGGTTTTCCGCCTCTTCCACATGGCTTGTGGCCAGGGTGAAGAGTGGCTGTCATTATCATCGGCAGTCCCTCGAAGCGAGGATGACTTGCTTCCACGCCAAAAAGGGACGAGTTCACAGGTGCTTCATTTCCTGATCTAGAACTACATCCTGAAGGTTGGAAGATGCCGGTGCGTGGATTTTTTAATCGTGCGCAGGCTGTTGCACACCAGCCACCACACGGGCTTGACAGAGCTAGGTCTTGGTCCAGTGGTAAGGGTTATCCAAGACGACTGGAGACCAGCTCTGCTGTACAGGCCTACTAGTGCGCACACATATCGCAGTGTGGGCTGGCCCGTGCTGCCCCTGGGCTCTTGGCCCCAAACTCACGCCTCTCCTGGGCCCCATCACATCCCTCCAGTCTCTCGGCGTTCCTGCTGTATCTGCCCACGCTGCAATCACCGACCTGGACCTTGATGACGTCGCTCTTCACTGAATCATGATGCACAAGGCATCACAGTTGTGTGGGACAGACTGGAAAGGCCAGAGAGTCACTTCCTGTTCATCGATGTTAGTTTATTATCTGTTATTTGATCTGTTGCACAGACCATCACAGGCTCCTTACAGCCAGTCTGCCTGTTTTGTTGAGTCTCTGAAGTGCACTCTCCCTTTCTTTCTTTTTGAAAAAAAAACAGAATCAGAATTGCAGCTAACCAGATAACTAACTTCACACTTACAGGTCTCACTTTGTCCAAAAGGGGCATTCCCTTGCTCTGCACAGCGTGAAAATGTAATTGGTTAAATTCAGTCCCGATCCTCTCCAGCATCTGCCCGGCCAAGGGGGGACTGTGGAGGAAAAGCACAAGGTGAAAGAAAACTAAACAGATGCGCTGGTTCAGTGCAATTAAACGTTAATGACAACGGCAAAAAAATGTCGAGCCATTTTACTGACATGGTACAAGTGAAGAAAATCCATTATATTTTAGAGGGGGTGCAAGAACTGAGACGCCTGGGGGAGCTTGTGCGCAAACAATTGAAGGGGGCAGGGCTAGTTAACAAAGCGGTTAATAAAAGCATTTGGGACCTAGGGCTTTATAAACAGAAGTTATGCTAGACGTGAAGGTTTTGGAGCGGGTACGGAAGAGATTTACGAGCATGGTTCCAGGAATGAGGGACTTCGATTACGCAGGGAAACTGGAGAAGCTGGGGATGTTCTCCTTGGAGCAGAGAAGGTTAAGAGGAGGTTTGATAAAGGAGTTTAAAATCATGAACGGTATAGAGAGAGTAAATAAAGAGAAATTGTTTCTAGTAGTCGAAGGGTCGATACTGAGAGGCCGCAGATTTACGGTGTTTGGCAAAAGTACCAGAGAAAAAACCTTTTTACGCAATGAATGGTTAGGATTTGAAATGCGCTGTCTGATAGGGTGGTGGATACAGATTAATGGGTATTGGGTAAATACTTGGAGAAAAATATTGCAGGGAGATGTGGAATGAGCGGGGGAGTTGGACTAACTGGATTGCTCTTGGAAAGAGCCAGCATAGACTCGATGGGTCGAATGGCCTCCTTCTATGCTGTTCTACTCGATGATTCTATAATGACTTTGTGTCAATGAATAGAGAGAACAGTTGTGATTGACAATCACTCTCTTCACCCTCACTTTCAGCATCAGTAATTCTGCATCGAGGAGGAAATGTCACTCATTCATTAGAAACATAGAAAATAGGTGCAGCAGTAGGCCATTCGGCCCTTTGAGCCTGCACCACCATTCAATAAGATCATGGCTGATCATTCCCTCAGTACCCCTTTCCTGCTTTCTCTCCATACCCCTTGATCCCTTTAGCCGTAAGGGCCATATCTAACTCCCTCTTGAATATATCCAATGAACTGGCATCAACAGCTCTCTGCGGCAGGGAATTCCACAGGTTAACAACCCTCTGAGTGAAGAATTTTCTCCTCATCTTGGTCCTAAATGGCTTACCCCTTATCCTTAGACTGTGACCCCTGGTTCTGGACTTCCCCAATATCGGGAACATTCTTCCTGCATCTAACCTGTCCAGTCCCGTCAGAATTTTATATGTTTCTATGTGATCCCCTCATTCTTCTAAACTCCAGTGAATACAGGCCCAGTCGATCCAGTCTCTTCTCATATGTCAGTCCTGCCATCCCTGGAATCAATCTGGTGAATCTTCGCTGCACTCCCTCAATAGCAAGAACGTCCTACCTCAAGATTAGGAGACCAAAACTGAACACAATATTCCAGGTGAGGCCAAGGCCCTGTACAACTGCAGTATACTCAAATCCTCTAGCTATGAAGACCAAAATGCCATATGCCTTCTTCACCGCCTGCTGTACCTGCATGCCAACTTGCAATGACACCCAGGTCTTGTTGCACCTCCCCTTTTCTAATCTGCCGCCATTCAGATAATATTCTGCCTTCCTGTTTTTGCCACCAAAGTGGATAACCTCACATTTATCCACATTATACTGCATCTGCCATGCATTTGCCCACTCACCTAACCTGTCCAAGTCACCCTGCAGCCTCTTAGCATCCTCCTCAAAGCTCACACCGCCACCCAGTTTAGTGTCATCTGCAAACCGGAGATATTACACTCAATTTCTTCATCTAAATCATTGATGTATATTGTAAATAGCTGGGGTCCCAGCACTGAGCCCTGCAGCGTCCCACTATTCACTGCCTCCCATTCTGATAAGGACCCGTTTATCCCGACTCTCTGCTTCCTGTCTGCCAACCAGTTCTCTATCCACGTCAATACATTACCCCCAAATACCATGTGCTTTAATTTTGCACACCAATCTTCTGTGGGGGACCTTGTCAAATGCCTTTTGAAAGTCCAAATACACCACATCCTCCCTTGTCTACTCAACTAGTTACATCCTCAAAAAATTCTGGAAGATTTGTCAAGCATGATTTCCCTTTCATAAATCCATGCTGACTTGCACCGATCCTGTCACTGCTTTCAAAATGCGCTGCTATTTCATCTTTTAATAATTGATTCCAACATTTTCCCCACTACTGATGTTGGTCTATAATTCCCCGTTTTCTCTCCGCCTCCTTTTTTAAAAAGTGGTGTTACATTAGCTACCCACCAGTCCATAGGAATTGATCCAGAGTCGATAGACTGTTGGAAAATGATCACCAATGCTGGGTTGGGTCTAACTTACCAGCAATTCCCTCTTGCTGTAATCACTTTCTCCCACCCTCCAATTCTTCGAGCTCTCTCAAGTCACACGAGGGTGCAGTACGACAGGTCAATCACGCCGTAGGCGTGGTGTTTCAAAAATGCAGAACATAAGAAATAGGAGCAGGAGTAGGCCATACTGCCCCTCGAGCCTGCTCTGCCATTCAATAAGATCATGGCTCAGCTCCACTTCCCTGCCTGCTCTCCATAACCGATTATTCTCTTATCGGCTAAGAAACTGTCTATTTCTGTCTTAAATTTATTCAATGTCCCAGCTTCCATAGCTTTCTGAGGCAGCGAATTCCACAGATTTACAACCCTCAGAAGAAATTTCTCCTCATCTCAGTTTTAAATGGGCGGCCCCTTATTCTAAGATCATGCCCTCTAGTTCCGGTCTCCCCCATCAGTGGAAACATCCTCCCTACATTCACCTTGTCAAGCCCCCTCAATCTTTTAGGTTTCGATAAGATCACCTCCATTCTTCTAAATTCCAATGAGTAGAGGCCCAACCTACTCAACCTTTCCTCATAAGTCAACCCCCTCATCTCTAAAATCAACCAAGTGAACCTTCTCTGAACTGTCTCCAAAGCAAGTATAGCCTTTCGTAAACATGGAAACCAAAACTGCATGCAGTATGGCAGGTGTGGCTTCACCAATACCAACCCAACACTTACCCGCTCGTTTCTAAGGGAGAAGTATCTTTGGAAGACTGAGAGTGAAGGATCTTTTCAATTTTCTCCACTGATCGGATTACTTGAAGCAGTCTCAACACACACATCTGCAAGGACACACACATGTAAAGCAGGGGCGTTCATAACCGTCAGTTTACTTGATGCATTCAACTCGAATTATAAAGCACTGTCTTTTATAGTCTCACACCGATACTCCGCTCCAAGGTTCAGCTCATCTCGTTCCCCACAAATCACAGGTGAAAGGCTCGATGATGCTATTAATTCGGCAACCGCATCCACATTAGTCGTAATGTGAAAATATGACTGACTTAAGATACATAAACTGTATATATTGGCAGCTAGAGACATCATACATCTCCAATTCATGTTTGATCTACCAGTGTAAACAATGTTTTAATCTCAAGCATCCAGGGGGTTGATTCTAATCTTGGCAGAAATAGAAAAAAATAATTGAGTATTTTATTGTGCCTGACATTTCTATATGCGCACAACTGCAATTATTCCAAACAGCCAGCCATGGGTCAGTGGGTAGCACTCTCAGAACATTGTATGGTCAAGTCTCACTCCAGGGACTTGAGCACATAATCCAGGCTGTCACTACTGAGGGACGTGCCTTCCTTCGGATGAGACGTTAAACCGAGGCCCCATTTGCTCTCAGGTGGACGTAAACCATCCCACGGCACTATTTCGACCAACAGGAGAGTTCTCCCCATTGTCCTGCCCAATAGTTATCCCTGAACTAACATCTAAAAAAAACAGATTATTTGGTCATTATCACACTGCTGTTTGCTGTGTACAAATTGGCTGCTGCATTTCCTACACTTCAAAAGTACTTCATTGGCTGTGAAGCAGTTTGAGGTGGTGAAAGGCGCTATAGAAATGCAAGTCTTTCTTGCAATTCTTTTTAATGTGCTGACTCAAAGCAATGTCAAACATGAACGGAGCACCCATTTGCTTCTGGCAGTTTAAGCATACAAGCAAGTTTTAAAAATAATGGGGAAAGAGTTTTATAGAAACTCAGTGAGGATAATAAGAATTGTTAAAGGATCTGAAAATTCAATTCCAGTTTTAATGCACCAGCGAATTTGCCCAGATTTGATTCAATATTTTAGATGCATATGTAACAATAGGATTGATTTGTAACCCAAAAGCCAGGCCAAGGCTGCAGTTACACTGTAAGTAATGCATGACTGCTGCCTGACCCAATGCGTTCGGGTCAGTAACTGACATCTTGGCCTGAGAACAGGTGATCCAGATAGCATACTGGGAACGGAAGCAATGGCAAAAGTGGGCAACAGCGGCCCTGACAGGATTAGATTTGATACGATCTGGGATAAACAAAAAGTCTTCAAACCAATAGCTGTATATACAGGTTTTAAAAGGGTCAACTTCAAGGGAATGAGGGAAGCACTGAAACCATAGAATTGTACAGCACAGGGATGGCTATTTGGCCCATCATGCCTGCGATGGAGCTCTGAAAGAGCTGAAGTCCCAATCCCCTGCTCTATCCCCACAGCTCTGCAATTTTCTTCCATCAAGTATTTATCCAATTCCCCTTTGAAAGTTACTGAATCCGCTCCCACCGCCCTTTCAGGCAGCGCGTTCCAGATCACAACAACTCGCTACGTCACCTCTCGTCGTCATCATCGGCAGTTCCTCGAAGTCGAGGAAGACTTGCTTCCACCTCAAGAGTGAGTGACAGTCTCTGTCGCAGGTGGGACAGACAGTCGTCGGAGGAAAGGGTGGATGGGGAGCCTGGTTTGCTGCACGCTCCCTTCTGCTGCCTGCGCTTGATTTCTGCACGCTCTTGGCGATGAGACTCAAGGTACTCAGCACCCTCCCCGGATGCACTTCCTGCACTTAGGGCGGTCTTTAGCCAGAGACTCCCAGGTGTCAGTGGGGATGTTGCACTTTATCGAGGAGGCTTTGAGGATGTCCTTGAAACGTTTCCTCTGCCCCCCTGGGACTCGCTTACAGTGTGGGAGTTCAGAGTAGAGCGCTTGCTTTGGGAGTTGTGTCCAGCATGCGGACAATGTGGCCTGCCCAACGGAGCTGGTCGAGTGTGGTCAGTGCTTCGATGCTGGCCTGATTGAGAACACTGATGTTGGTGCATCTGTCCTGCCAGGAGATTTGCAGGATCTTGCAGAGGCATCGTTGATGGTATTTCTCCAGAGATTTGAGGTGTCAACTGTATATGGTCCACGCCTCTGAGCCATACAGGAGGGCTGTAGACCATAAGCTTGGTGCCAAATTTGAGGGCCTGATCTTCGAACACTCTCTTCCTCAGGCAGCCAAAGGCTGCACTGGCGCACTGGAGGCGGTGTTGAACCAAGACGTCGATGTCTGCCCTTGCTGATAATAGGCTCCCGAGGTATGGGAAGTGGTCCACGTTGTCCAGGGCCACGCTGTGGATCTTGATGACTGGGGGTGGGCGCAGTGCTGTGAGGCGGGGTCAGGTTGGTGGAGGACCTTAGTCTTAGATGTTTAGTGTAAGACCTATGCTTTTGTATGCCTCGGTGAAGATGTTGACGATGACTTGGAGTTCAGCCTCTGAATGTACGCAGACGCAAGCGTCGTCCGCCTACTGTAGTTCAACAACAGAGGATGGGGCGGTCTTGGATCTGGCCTGGAGGTGACGATGGCTGAACAGGTTCCCATTGGTTCAATAGTTTAGTTCCACTCCAGTGGGGAGCTTGTTGAGTGTGAGGTGGAGCATTGCAGCGAGGAAGATTGAGAAGAGGGTTGTCGCAATGCTGTTGCCAATTACCTTAAATCTGTGTCCTCATGTTACTAACCCTTCAGCCAGTGGAAACAGTTTCTCCTTATTTACTTTATCAAAAGCATTCATGATTTTGAAGACCTCTATCAAATCTTCCCTTAACCTTCTCTACGCCAAGGATAACAGCCCCAGCTTCTCTCGTCTCAACTTACAGGTGGATAAGAAACTGGCTGAGAGGGGGGACCAGTGCGTATTGGTTACACGAGTGATGTTAGATATGGAAAATGTCGAGTGAAGTGCCCCGTGGATCAATGCCGAGGCCCCTTACTGTTTCTGATCTGCACCAATCGGCTGGATTCACAAACGCAATGCAAATTGGTCTAATTTTCAGGTGATACTAAACTCAGCACATGGTCCAGTCTGATGTAGCAGTCAAGGAGCTACATGGGAACGGAGAGAAAAATCGCAAGTGGACAGAAATAGGCCACAAATGAAATTCAAAATGGATATAAATGCAAGTTAAAGTTACAAGAAACGGCAGATGCTAGAAATCAGAAACAAAAGTAGAAAACGCTTCTAACACTGATAGGTCAGGCAGCATCGATGGAGAGAACAGACAAGTTAACCGTCTGGGTGCAGAGGACTTCAATTATTATGCTGCAAATTTACAGCTCTCCTTAGCTTTCTCTCCCGGACTTTGATTCTGCGGAAGGACTTCCCAACGACATCCATGACAAGTCTACCGACTCCCTCACACACCTGGATTATACTTCTTCCCACCCTCTCTCTGTAAGCATTCCATTTCACACTGATGACCCCACCTTCCACATCACAGGTTCTGAAATGTCCTTTTTCCTCAATCGAGCATACCCCTTTCACTGCCAGAGACAACGGTGATGGTGTCCTCACCTTGCAACCCCATCAGCCTCCACATTTGACAAAACATCGTCCCACACAATCCCACCACCAAATACATCCCGTCTCTCAGCTTTCCCGAATTCTCAACTCTGGGGATGGACTTTCCACTGACATCCATTTGTCACACTTCCCTCTCCCCTCTGTTTCCCGAAGGACCATTCTCTCCGCAACACTCTGGCCCACCACATCCTCGCCGTCCCCTGGCATCTTCCTATGCAAGTGCAGGAGGTGCCCATTAACCATTACCCATGGCCCTTCTGGCTGAAATAGCAATGTGTGTGTACTTCCTCCAAACGAGCATGCTGCGTTATCTGCTCACAGTTAGACCTCCTTAATATTGGTGAGCTTTGCTCAATACCTGAACTTTGTCCACAAGTATCAAATAAAAAGGACTACCACACAAAAACCTGGACAACATTAGAATCAGCTGCATGGTGACACGACAGTGGAGAACCCCCGCAGTAATTTAGTTTGTACAAATGCAGGTTAAGATTCCTGTGCCTAAATGGCAAAACTTTGGAAGACGGAAAAATAGCTTTTTTTCACACCAGCAAGCAGGCAGTGAGCGACTGAATCACCAGATACAGACTGCCACCCACCACGATTGGCCACAAGTGACTGAATGGATCACAGGGAATTAAATTATCACAGGGCCCAAGAATCAATACTCACGCTGTTATCCTATTACCGTCAATGTTTATTTTTTAAACAGTCTGCCAAATTAAAGTGGCTCAGGTGCAGGAAAGAGCAGTCTGCCCGCCCCTGCATTAATGAGCGGGAAGCAAAATGAGAACGTCGCAATCTCGATGGCCAGAATGCTGACTTGGAGAATGAGTGTCACTGCAGCAAATTGAAACAGATCAAGGATAACAACGTCATGGTCAGCATCCGGTGAGCAACAAAATGTGATCGAGATTTAATCAGCTAATTCAAAACAGAATTACGAGTGGTATCCCCACTCAGTCAGTGTCACAGGGACATTGCATTCTCTCCCCGTCTCCCCCCCCCCTCACAGGGACATCTCCCCTTCTCCTCCCCCCCTCACAGGGACATCTCCCCGTCTCCCCCCCCCCCCTCACAGGGACATCTCCCCTTCTCCTTCCCCCCCTCACAGGGACATCTCCCCTTCTCCCCGCCCCCCCCTCACAGGGACATCTCCCCATCTCCCCCCCCCCCCCCCCTCACAGGGACATCTCCCCGTCTCCCCCCCCCCCCCCTCACAGGGACATCTCCCCATCTCCCCCCCCCCCCCCCCCTCACAGGGACATCTCCCCGTCTCCCCCCCCCCCCCCCTCACAGGGACATCTCCCCGTCTCCCCCCCCCCCCTCACAGGGACATCACCCCCTCTCTTTCCCCCTACCCCCACAGGGACATCGCCACCTCTCTTCTCCCCCCCCCCCTCCTCACAGGGACATCACCCCCTCTCTTTCCCCCTACCCCCACAGGGACATCGCCACCTCTCTTCTCCCCCCCCCCCCCCCCCTCTCACAGGGACATCGCTCCCTCTCTCTCACCGCCCCGGCCCCTCACAGGGACATCGCCCCCTCTCTTCCCCCCCACCCCCGCTCCCAGGGACATCGCGCCCTCTCCCCTCCCCCCGCGCACCCAGGGACATTGCCCCCTCTTTCCCCCCCCCTCACAGGGACATCACGCCCCTCCCCCCTCCAGGGACATCGCCCCCTCTCCCCCCCCCCAACAGGGACATCGCCCCCTCTCCCCCCCCCCACCTCACAGGGACATCGCCCCCACTCTCCCCCGCGCCACCCTCACAGGGACATCGCCCCCTCTCTCCCCTCACAGGGACATCGCCCCCTCTCTCCCCTCACAGGGACATCGCCCCCTCTCTCCCCTCACAGGGACATCGCCCCCTCTCTCCCCCCTCACAGGGACATCGCCGCCTCTCTCCCCCGCGCCCCCCTCACAGGGACATCGCCCCCTCTCCCCCCCCCACTCTTCACAGGGACATTGCCCCCTCTCTCCTCCCCCCCCCCCCCCTCACAGGGACATCGCCCCCTCTCTTCCCCCCCCCAGAGATATCGCCCCCTCTCTCCCCCCACCCTCACAGGGACATCGCGCCCCCCCCCCCCCACTCCCAGGGATATCGCCCCCCTGCCCCCCCTCCCTCCTCACAGGGATATCGCCCCCCCCCCCCCTCCTCTCAGGGATATCACCCCCCCTCCCCCCTCCTCACAGGGATATCGCCCCCCCTCCTCACAGGGATATCGTCCCCCCCCTCCTCACAGGAATATCGCCCCCCCCCTCCTCACAGGAATATCGCCCCCCCCCCTCCTCACAGGGATATCGCCCCCCCCCTCCTCACAGGGATATCGCCCCCCCCATCCCCCCCTCCTCACAGGGATATCGCCCCCCCCATCCACCCTCCTCACAGGGACATCGCCCCCCCCAACCCCTCCCCCCCCAGCCTCTCTCCCCACCCCCTAACCCCTCCCCCGCCCACAGCCTCTCTCCTCCCCACCCCCCAATCTCTCTCCTCCTCCTCCCCCCCCCCCAAGCCTCTCCCCCCCCCCCCCCCCCCAGCCTCTCTCCTCCCCACCCCCCAATCTCTCTCCTCCTCCTCCCCCCCCCCCAGCCTCTCTCCTCCCCACCCCCCAATCTCTCTCCTCCTCCCCCCCCCCCCCAGCCTCTCTCCTCCCCACCCCCCAATCTCTCTCCCCTCCCCCCCCACCTCTCTTCCCCCCCCCCAACAACCTCTCTCCTCCCCCCCATCCCCTCTCCTCCTCCCCCCCCCAGCCTCTCTCCCCACCCCCTCCTCCCCACCCTTCGCATCTCTCCTCCCCACCCCCCAATCTCTCTCCTCCTCCCCTCCTCCTCCCCTCCCCCTCCCCCCCCCCCCACCCCAAATCACAGGGACATTGCCCACTCTCTCCCCGCCCCCCTCACAGGGACATCGCCCCCTCTCTCTTCCCCTCCCCCCCCTCCTCCCAGGAACATCGTCTCCCCTCCTCCCTCACAGTGACATAGCCCCTCTGCCCCCCCCCCCCCTCCACAGGGACATCGCCCCCTCTCCCCCTCCACAGGGACATCGCCCGCCCCCCTCTCCCCCTCCACA